>NC_133663.1:50663791-50832689 GCF_037893015.1 Macrotis lagotis | reverse complement strand
CGTGGAATAGGAGAGTGCATTTTCTTAATTCCTTCAAAATGACTTTGTTTTCTATTCATGAGGCTATCATAGCATACATAGAAGTAGTATTTTTTGGTTTCTAGAGGGCTTTTCAAAACATTTCTTATTTGATCCTCACAACAATGATATGAGCAAGGGAGATAGGAAAAATTAATTTTAAAAAGAGCGAAACTGTGATTCAAATAATTTAAATGGTTTTCCCAGAGTCACACAGCAAATAATTTGCAAAGTGAAGATTCAAACCCAAATCTTACGATTCAGAATATAGGGTACTTTCGATTACTCTCCAAAATCAGATTTAAATAATGCTTTCAGGTTCATAAAATGTTGTCGTACAATTCTTTTGTGAGGTAGATATTGGAAGTGTGGTTATTTCCATTTTACAGACCAGGAATTTGAAACTCATGAGAAACAAAATAAGTTGTCACTTAACTTTATGAATTTAACACTTTGTAGACATTGTCTGGGAGCAGCTAAGTGGCACAGAAGATAGAATGCCAGGCCTGAAGTCAGGAACACTCATCCTCATCAATTCTAATCCCACCTCAGATTGTATGGTCCTGGGTAAATCATTTAACCCTGTTTGCCTCAGTTTCTCCATTTGTAAAAAATGAACTGGCATTACCACTACAGAATCTTTGCCAAGTAAACTCCAAATAGGGTCATGAAGAATAGGACATGACTGAAATGCCACAACAACATCAACAATAACAAAGATAATTAATCTCTGCTCTCAACTCCAATTTTCTATCATGCTTATAATATGTAGATACATATATATTTACAAAATATATACATATCAAGATTGAATGTGAAAAAAGATTGAATGTGACTCTAGCCTATTTGTTAATAGTATATAATAAATCTTTCTACTGATATATTGTGATGGGACATACCACATCAAATAGTAAAGGTTTTGTTATATGAATAAGGATAAAATCACAAAGGAATTTCTCTTAAGTTTAAAATTGTTATCAGTTAGCTACTTAGTTAAACAATGTATTGATCATTAATATATGCTAATTGTATGTAACTCATTTATATAATGGGGCTCTTTCTGACTATTCCATCTGATATATATTACTCAGATGTCTATACTCAATAGATGCCAATAACAAACAAGAAGAAACTTAAAAATTCTGACAGTGACTTATTGAAAAGTTTTGTTTCTAATACTTTCCTTTTACCAACTCTGAGCAACTATATATGTGTGTGTGTGTGTGTGTGTATGTGTGTGTGTGTGTGTGTGTGTGTGTGTGATATGATTAATTTGATCAGTCTTCCAACTTCTACTTAGATTGATACCTATAAAGCCACTGACTAGATTAAGGTTTCCAATATGGTCACTCACAATGATCCCCCCCATTGGTTTATCCTTGTGATCAACCAGTGGCATTCTATTCACTTTTAGAAAAAGACATTTCGATGGTGGCATAGTAAAAATAGACATTATAAAACATTTTATTCTAAAACTTGTGGGTATATTGAGGACATTTCAGGAGAGAGTGACTCAAATCTAAATTTTTAATGCAAGATGCTAGATATGTAATTAACATATGTGATCAAAGATTATTTCAGGACTTGGTCTTGGAATTCCTTTTCTCTATATAATCCTTGAAATTTTCCTTAGGTAGAGCTGTCTTCTGAATTCTGAGAACTGAAGACTTTCTGGAGTCCATAGTTCATAATTCTATTTGTCACAGTAGAATCGCAATCTCAAAACCTGCCAAAACCTGCCTTTCTACTTTGTCCCTAGGTGATTCCTCTGTCGTTGACCACTATTATTATAACAAACTTTCTTACTGACTCTCTTAGGTGGTAGTATGAAATCCATGATCACTTTGTACATGTACAGTCTAGTAAGATCAGAGAAACTGAGTCATTGGGCAGTTTCCCTACCATCTGGTTTCTCACAGTAGGTCCTTTGAACTTAGCACAAAGAGGAAAGAGAAATGAAAGGGCAAATTGGATCAGTTTTTTTTTAAACACACTTAGTTCTGAGTTTGCAATAAACTAGTGTTCATTCCTTTCATTTCCTTAGTAAAATGTAGCACTCTTAATTATCACATAGTGTAAACTCCCTTTAGTCATCCATGACTGGAATTAGGCTCACTAAGCCTTCATGTGCTGAATTAGAACTATTTAGTGTTGATCTGTGCACATTTTCTATAAATCCATCTAGAAGGGTACTTGTGAGTATTCTCTAGAAACTAGGACCTCATTAGCTAGTTTCTTCAAAATCCTCATTAAAGCTGTAACAATAAAGTAAGAGAATAACCAAAAAAGGGGGAAATGAAAAAAAAACCTTTTATAAGGAAAATGAACAAAAAAAGATTAAACAAGCTATTGAAGGAAAATAACTTATTTATATGATGTAGAAATTCTATAGATAAAATAATACTGTAATATTGTAATACTGTAGTAATATTGTAATACTGTAATAATACTGTAATAAGGGGCAGCTAGGTGGCACAGTGAATAAAGCACCGGCCCTGGAGTCAGGAGCACCTGGGTTCAAATCCAGTCTCAAACATTTAATAATTACCTAGCTGTGTGGCCTTGGGCAAGCCACTTAACCAACCATTTGCCTTGCAAAAACCTAAAAAAAAAATAATATTGTAATACATGCTTGAATTCTCAGAAATGTTATTAAAACAATTATCAATATCCTGTTGAAAACCTTAATAAAAGGATTAAAAAGAAGAGCCAAGGAATGAAAGTATAGTTCTTAAAATATTTTTAAATGAAAACTGAAGGTTTAAAAGCAAAACAAAATTTTAATGTCATTTTGAGTATTGGGTAGCGAATTCCAGATAAAGAAATTTTAAAAATGCATTCATGAGTTGACAAATATTGGAACAAAGTCAAAAGAAAGGAAACTTGGAAGAATTAAAGCAATAATTACTAAAAATATTACTATGCTTTATTGCTATAATGTTTGCATTATTATCATGTTTGATTCTTACAACACTCCTGGGAGGAAGACAGTAGAATTATCCCCATTTTATATATGAAAGATTGGGTCAGATAGAAGTGAAGTGATTTGTTTGGAAATGCATAACTAGTAAGTATCTGAGATCAGATTTTATTAAGGTCTTTTTGATTCTATTTGATCTTTTTTAAAAAATCATTTAAGGCAATGGGGCTAAGTGACTTGCCTAAGGTCACACAGTGAGGCGATAATTAGATGTCTTAAACTGGATTTGAACTCAGGTCCTCCTAACTCCAGGGCTGGTGCTCTATTCGCTACACCACCTAGCTTCTCATGCCACCTAGCTGCCCATGTCTTTTTGATTCTAAGTCCACTGCTCTATTCAATATACCTCCTAGCTACCAAACTGATAAGAAAAAAAAAATTATCCTGAAAATAGAATGTGGTGAAGTAATCTGAGAATTAATGGGTTCCTAGAAAAATAGTTTAAAAAATATAAAGATACAAATAAGCAAATCATAAAAGAGTTTGTAAAAAAGGTTGAAAGCCGACAGGATAGTAAGAGAGAATCCCTTCATCTGAAATATAGTAGCCACATTCCAGTGTTTTATCAATGAATGATAGTATGATATTAAAAGAAAGAAAACAAGAAACCAAAGAGAAGCAGGACATTTTTGAAAGTTACATGTTGAAATTCATATATCAAAAAGCATAAAGATACAGGTCATAAGTAAAAATACTTAAGGTTAAAATCCTGACATACTTCTGCAGGGAATATAAGTAGAACAAGATGACTCCTCCATCAACTTAGAAGAAGCTGATGCTTCAGAAGACAGGATGTAGAATTACTGAGGCAGGGCTATCTCTCTTCCTACCTCTGAGTATAGTATAGGGTTATAAATAAATCTTTCAGATATCTTTTACTTAATGGTATGAGTTTGGGATCAAATAATAGCCATTTCATGGATCACTGTCAATGGAGCAGGGATCCTTTTACTAATAATTGCTAGTTTCAACCTTATACTACAAATTCTGGTTTTACAAAAACTGTTAAGCTATTGAAATCCATAAAATTATGGCAAAGGTTATTGATATAATAAAATTGCATGGCACAATAGAGAGCTAGACTTAAAATCAGGAAGACTTTAAAGCAAATTTGCCTTCAGACTCCTACTGTCTATATGACTCTGGACAAGTTATTTAACCTTTTCTTGTTTCAATTCTTCCATATATAATAATGGAAATATTAATAACTATGTCCCAGAATTTTTCTAATTAAAAATGACATTTTAAAGTATTTTATAATCTATAAAATATTACATGTATATATAATCACTATAAAAATATTAAATTAAGTATTCCAAAAGATAAAAATAGGATAACTTAGATAAAAGCTTTTATCAAAGAAAGCAAGAAATAGTAATTGGAGAAACGATAAAGGTTTGAATATATTAAAAAATACACCTGAGTATGTGAATTCTTCAGCTGAAAGTAAAAAGCAAAACCAAAATGCAACACAAAATAGGACTTTGTCACCAAAGAATGCTTTTTACTCAGCATTCTCATGGGCTGCTGATACTGAAAGCACAATGATGATAAAGGAATTTGGGGTAAGTGGGTTTGCACATATACACAAAAAAAGCAAAGCTTTACTTAATTCAGATTTATAGTTTTGTGATTGAGGAGAGTCTTCTGCTCTTCTGAGGTTTCAAAAATTTTAATTCATGTTTAATTATAGAACATAAAAAGTTAACTTGACAATAAACCTTGAGGGGAGGTGACTTTCACATATCCAAAAATACCCTTCTAAATTATACAAAAGTATTTATCAACCATGAGAAATTATAGGAAATAATGTACTCTAAAAAAGAATAGGAAATTAGGTAACATCATATAATGTCATAACTGACAAGGTTAAGTTCAACAATCAATGGAAAAAAAGAAGAGGATGATTTTTCAGAAGAGATGAATTTGAATCATTCTTATTGACAATTTAATATGTTGTCTTAAATTCCATAAAACAATAATAAAAATAAAGGGTATGATGAAGGCCAGTGCATGTATTAAACAATAGAAAATGTTTGAATGTTGCAAGGAGAAAAATCTAGGAAAAAATAAAATTGGGTGATATTCTCTGAGGGTGACAGTACATAGAGAGTTTATCCCATAGCTGCATTGAATATATAGGGTATTCTTGGAGGAGTAGCACCTTTGGTGTGAGGGCATGCTGAGCCCTTTTCAGAGGCTTTTGGTATCCACCTTCCATACAACTCTCACATATGACTCCAAGAAACTATATCATGTTAGAGTGGCATTACCTCAGTAAAACTATTTCAGTAAGTGAGCTAAATCAGACAGATAATATCTATTCCCAAACACATGAAGACTTATCTCAGCGGAATGGAAAGATAAGAGTAATTTGAGGACTTCTAGGATGGACCCAAGATGACGGCATGAAGCTAACATGCTCCTGGAGGGAATTGTTCCCTACCAGAGGTAAATGAAGCCTCTGCAGTAACACTACAAATCCCCCCAAGACAAAAGAGAAGATCCAAAGAAGTTTTCATCGGTAGACATAGTGAAGGACGTTCAGTGTAGATCTGTCTCTTGGAGGAAAAGTGAAAGTAAGCCCAGGGGGTAGAAGCCTGGGAAAGCCAGTAGAAGGCTTTTAGCTACAGTGCAATCCAGGTCCTGACAACTTGACAGTAGAGGTCCTGGCAGCTAGACAGCAAGCCAGCAGGGAGGATCCCAACACCAAACAAAATCTGAACGCTGGAAACACCAGGGAAAAGGACAGGATTGGGTTGGGAACAAACCACTGCTAATTCAAAACCTGGACATAAAGGAGGAAACAAACCTCTGCAAAGGCAAAGTCTGCATAGGCAACATCTTGGTGATCAACAATCCAGGGATTGGACCCCAGCCATGGCAAAAAAAAAATATTGGATCTATATTCCATATACTCCATGAGCAGAACTAAAATAGCAAAGATGAGACAAAAAGCTAAAAGAGTGCTCACTATAGAAACTACTTTGAAGATAAAAATGATAACGCCATGTCAAAAGAAGAAATAAATGAAAAGTGACTCACAGAGGAAGTCTCAAAACTATGAAGTGGACTCAAATCCAAAAGCTCATAGAAGAGCTTAGAAAGGAATTTAAAAATGAAAGAAGAGAGGAAGAAGAAAAATGGAACAAAATAAATGAAAGTCATGCAGGAAATTATGAAAAATTGATCAGAGTATTCAACACCTTTAAAAAGGAAAAACAAAAGGTAATTGAAGAAAATAAAACCCTAAATATTGGGATTAAACAGATAGAAACCAATGAATCTACAAGACTCTAAGATTACATCAAACAAAATTAAAAAGTTGAAAAAATTGAATAAAACTTAAGTACCTTTAAGTAAAAATGAACAACCTGGAAAACAGATCTAGGAGAGATAATCTATGAATTATTGGACTATTAGAAAGCCTAGATTAAAAAAAGAACCTAGAAAACAACATTCAGAAAATTATCAGGGAAAACTCTTCAAATCTGCTAGAACAAGAAGACAATATACCCATTTAACGATTACACAGAACACCTTGAGAAAGAGAACCCTTTACTCAAGGGCTGTTAAAGCCAAATTCCAAAACTCTCAAAAGAGAAAATACTGCAAGTAGCAAAAGGAACCAACTTAAATATGAAGGAAACACAATCATACTGACACAGGACCTACCAGCCTCAACATTGAAGGACTGGAGGACCTGGAATATCATATATCAGAGGGCAAAGGACCTGGGATTTCAAGCAAGAATTTCCTACCTTACCAAATTCAGATATATTGTCAGGGGAAAAGATGGATATTCAATGAAATAGAGGACTTCCATAATTTTCTGACACAAAGACCAGAATTAAACAAACAATTTAAGTGTCAATTACACAACTCAAGAGATGCATAAAAAAGGTAAGTGGAAAAAGGGAAGGAAAAACAAAACAAAACAAAGAAGGGACTGATAAAAGGGAAGGCAAAAGGTGTAAGTGAAAATAGACTGAAACAAATATTAGTCAAGACTATCAAATTATATACAACCCTAAAAGGGAAGATATAACATTTCTAGCTCTTATGAATTTTACTTCTCTTAGGATAATTAAAGGGTCTAATATGGGGCAGCTAGGTGGCACAGTGGATAAACAGGAGTCAGGAGGACCTGAGCTCAAATCTGGCCTCGGACACTTAAGAATTACTTAGCTTTGTGACCTTGGGTAAGTCCCTTAAACCCATTGCCCTATAAAAATTTTTTTTAAAAGGTCAAATATAATGGAAGAGATTGAAATTATAGGATATGGGTGTAGTTGTATCTTGTCTCTCCATTGAAGAGGTTCAAGCTGACAATAATATGTTTGATACAAAAAGCCCTGATTAAAAGCAGGGGTATTAACTCAAAACTTAAGTCTCTCAGTATTCTTTGACCCACTTCAATTCTGTTGTCCTGGACAAAGTTTAGCACTTTCTCTGATGAGGGCATCATAAGAGGGTTATCAGTGTCTTCCATAGCTTAAAATCATTTGTAAAGTTCTCAAGTGAGACCTTCAGAGCTTCCTAGTACTTAGAGCCCATTAAGATTCCTGTAGTTGATTCCTATAGTTAAATCAGGGTTTGACTTAATCCTTACTTCACTTAACAAGAGGTTAAGTACACTGAGTGGGGGGGGGAGCGTGAGAGAAAATAGATTTTGGGGGAGGGGCACAATTCACTCATGAAATGATTTGGCTTTGAATGATACTTTGGCTCATGAGGGTTGTATGTCTTTGGAGGATACTTGAAAAGGAGGTAAGGGAAAAAATGTTTATAATTTGATATAATTCAAGTTTTGAAAAGTGTACTTCCAATGAGACAGAAGAGGGGAGGGTACTTACTGAATATGAGTCAATGCTGCTTATCAAACAATAAAGCAATCAATGAATCAGTCTGTGATGGTACTTTGATATCAATTTGAGTTTAACAAGCAATCAGTTAATCAAGCTATGATTGAGGATACCTGATTAATAAAACCTGAGTGATAAATAACACCAAGCACAAAGCTTTATAATTTTAGAGGGAAGGAAGGAAGAGTGTGAACATTAAGAAAATCAATAGATTTGACCCAGAGAAGGAATAAGACACATTACTATTTGGGTTTAAAAATCTATCCTATTCTAAAGGGAAGGGGGTACAGGGTAAGGGAAAGATAATGGACTGATAAAAGGGAAGGCAAAGGTATAAGTGAAAATAGACTGAAAGTTAAATTTTAAAAGAAAAGTTAAATGAGAAAAGGAGTAATAAGAGGAAAGGAAAGAGAAAACTTTAAAGGGGAAAGATAACATGGAGGGAAATGCATAATTAGTAATCTTAATGCATAAATGTGAATGGGTTGAATTGTCCCATAAAATGGAAGTGGATAGCAGAATGGATTAAAAACGAGAACCCTAACATATATTGCTTACAAGAAACACATTTGAAACAAAGGGATATGCACAGGGCAAAAGTGAAAAAATGGAACAAAATACACTATCCTTCAGCTGAAGAAAAAAAAAAAATCAGGGGTAGCCATGCTGATCTCAGACAAGGCAAAAGTAAAATTAAATCTCCTTAAAAATAAATCTCATTAGGAAGGAAACTACATCCTAAAAGGCACCATAGGTAATGAAGCTATATCATTAGTAAACATGTATGCAACTAGTGGTATAGCATCCTAATTACTAGAGAAAAAGTTTAGTGAATTATGGGGAGACAAGGACAGTATAATTTTAATAATGGGGGATCTCAACCTCCCTCCCTCAGAACTAGATAAATCCATCCACAAAATAAACAAGAGGGAAGTTAAGAAGGTGAATGGAATCTTAGATACTTTAGATATGATAAATCTCTGGAGAAAACTTAATGGAGATAGAAAGGCATATACCTTTTTCTCTGCAATACATAGCACCTATACCTAAATTGATCATGTACTAGGGCATAAAAACTGTTCATCAAATGCAGAAAGGCAGAAATAATAAATTCATACTTCTCAGACCATAATGAGATAAAAATTACATTTAATAAAGGGACACAAAGAGAAACTAAATAATTGGAAACTAAATAACATTTTTAAATAATGAGTACATCAAACAACAAATCATAGAAATAATCAATAATTATATCAAGAAAATGATAATGATGAGACATCATACCAAAATTTATGGGATGCAACCAAGGCAGTTTTGAGGAGAAACTTTATATCTCTAAATGCTTATATGAATAAAATAGAGAAAGAGAAGATCAATGAATTGGGTATGCAACTAAAAAAACTAAAAAATGAACAAATTAAAGATCCTCAATTAATTATCAAATTAGAAATTCTGAAAATCAAAGGAGATATTAATAAAACTGAAAGCAATGAAATTATTTATCTAACAAATAAAACTAAGACTTGGTTTTATGAAAAAGCCAATAAAATAGATAAATATTTGTTTAATCTGAAGATAAGAGCAATTTACTTCAACAGTAATGAAGGCAGCCAACACATGCATTGTGGAATGTGTAGAGTTTTGTTAAACTTTGAAGATGTAATGATCACTCACTACATTCTAGGTCACTGTTGTTCATTTGACTTCTGTCTTGCCTATACACTTGTTAATTCTGAAACTTCATGCAATTCTGCCTCACTTCAATACAATTCATACAAAAGTCAAGATATCATATGATGTCATTGGCACTCTTCAAAAAAAGAAAGAGGATCAGCAATAGAAAAAGAACATCTAAGATAAAACCCAATAAATGTGGATCAAAGAACAGTAGCCTTGAGCAGGGAGAGATTGGATTAAAGTGGGAAGGAATGTGATAATATTCCTTTTGATAGAGAACCATGTATGGGTTATGTGGAAATTATTCCAATAACTGCAAAGAAGTAGCAGAATGGTGATAAAGAAAGGAGAGAGAAAATCCTCAGTCATTCACATTTCAGTTGGGAAAAGGAGAAAACAAGGTTGCTATCTTATTGAATTTTCATGTTTTTTTTTCAAGTTAATTATATAAAAAGGCTACTAGCAGATATTTATATTGATTCAACTCTTCTGAATACAAAACTTTTTAATTATATTTGAATGATTATCACATTTTATTAAACCTTTGCAAAAGTGATCCAACTATTATATCTCCCTCAAGGACAGAATAGCAAACCCTTCTTCCTGGCTTTTAAGCTGGCTTTGAGAATTTCTAACTCTTAAGTTTGAAATATTTTCATCATTCTCAAAAAATTAAAATCAGTTATATCATAAAACGGAATACCCAAATTCTAATCTTGGCACTTAAAACCTAACTCATTCAGTGTCTCCATGTATAAGAAAATAGTAGAATCATTATACTCTTCTCTGATTTCTCATGATGTCATTGAGATGATCCCTGGTTCTTAAAACTTACACTAGTGAATCAACAGTAAGTGAATCTAGGAGATCATGCCAAGTTATAAAGTCCTCAAGTGAAGATCTGATCATATAATATCATTTAAAGAGGAACATAGCTACAGTCAAAGTGTTCATACTTAGAATATTGGCTTCCAGCAATTACACATATTTCTTCATGCACTTCTATATCACCACATAAATCATGCTGCTGCTGTTGTTGTTGTTATAACACATGTCACAGGAGCTCACAAAATTCTAAGAAACAGAGGAATTATGAATATGGATTAAACAATTACCAGAACTAATGAAATCATAATAATTTTGAAATAATGATATAATGAAGTAGCATCCCTAACATTTTCACAGACACATATTGACTAAAAACAACAAAATTTTTTATTTCAAAGGGAGGTCAAAGTGTAGTGGATAAAGAGCAGGACTCATAGAAAGTTAGGGGTTCTAATCTTGCCTCTCACACAGGCTATGTGACTGGACAAAGAATTTAAACTCTCAGTTCTTTAGGAAAATCTTGGTACAGATTTGAAATGATAGAATTTCCTTATCTATGGTAAATCATTCCTATGGCAATGAAATGACAGTCTGGTTACTATCCTTTCCTTTATTAAAATTTAATAATATCACTATCAAGAATTTATTTTCATTTGAAGCTCATAATTTTTGAACATCATTCAGAAATGACATAATTCATTTTTCTTCATTTTTGTATGAACCTCTCTGAACCTCAGAGAGATGAAGAGATTGACCCAATATAAAGTAGCTAGTTAGCATCAGATTCAGGACTGTAATTTCAGTCTCTGAATCCAAGGATATTTGTTATTCCCACCATGGCGTATGAAGTGTGACAGCCCAGTTGATCCACCTTTGTTTTCCACCTATTGCTCAATTCTCACTTAAGGCTCTCAGTAACCACATCATGGTAACCACATTTGTAGTTGAATTAAAATCAGGATGAGGGGAACCCATCAGAGAATTGGGGATGGTGTGTCTACCCTAAACATGTAAAGAATTACCTTGGCAGAAGGGGTAGATGAGAATATTTTTCCAATGACTAGGATGGCAACTGAAGCAGGTGTTGCGGAAAACATAGGACTTCATCATACAGAGAGAGACAGAGGAGGAGAAGAAGAAGAAGAAGAACAAGAAGAAGAACAAGAACAAGAACAAGAACAAGAACAAGAACAAGAAGAGGAGGAGGAGGAGGAAGAAGAAGAAAGAGAAGGAGGAGGAGAAGGAAGGGGAAATTAAGAGAGAGAAGACTGAAAAAGCTTGTCTACTTCACTTAAATATAATTCATGTGCAAATGTGTAAATGGAGGATGAGCACATTTCTCAACTCTATTGAAGGAAACAGAAATCCTAGAATACAAATTTTCATCTTTGATGCTTGAGATAAAGATTTTTTACACTGTAAATCTGGAAGCCTTCCTTGTTCCAGGTCTATAAATTCTGAACCTTGTCCATATCCCTATTCCCTTTCTTCAGTATTTATTATTATCTCTCCCTTTCAGACATCTAATACCTCCAGAATTTCTTCTGGTCCTTTAGCAAGAACTACCTTCATATCATTTCACAGTTTGATGTAAATGTCTAATAACAGTGTTTTGAATAGAGAGGCAAATCTTTTAAATCTATTTACATTTTGGGGGGAAGCTAGGTGGCACAGTGGATAAAGCACTGGCCCTGGAGTCAGGAGTACCTGGGTTCAAATGCAGTCTCAGACACTTACTAATTACCTAGCCGTGTGGCCTTGGGCAAGCCACTTAACCCCATTTGCCTTGCAAAAACCTAAAAAAAATCTATTCACATTTTAATAGGTATCAAGAATACTTCAGTTGATCTAGACAGCAAGGAGACTTGGGGAGGCACAGAGTTACTGAAACTACAATATAGGTAACTACTTTGATGCCAAGAAGGATATTGGCCATACTTGAACTTTGAAGGCAATTACTATCATTTTGTAAGGACAAGTTGACTTTTAAATTTTTTTTTCTCTAAGAGAACTTCTTAAACATATTTTCCCCAGTCAGTTGTATGGGAGATGAGTGGGGTCCTCCATGTTTCTTAAATCATTTCTAAAATTATATATGTCTAATTTGACATACCTACAAAAATGAATTTTGTTCTATGGTTTATGGTAAAAAATGAATCATGAAGATAGATATATTTCTAATGAGGGAATAAATTTCAATACTTTCTAAAATTAAGTCTCCTTCAAAACTCAAGTATTTTTTAAAAACTTAAACTGTGGTGAGCAATACATTAAGAAAAATAGGTCAGGAGTTGTGAATGGATTTAACCTTTCTAGTGATATGGAACTATGCCCAAAGAGTAATAAAACTGTACATACCCTTTGACCCAGCAATTCCAACTTTAGGTCTAGGTCCAGAATAAATTATAGAAAAAGGGGAAAGTCCTATGTTCCAAAATATTCATAGCAGCTTTTTTTGTAGTGGTAAAGAATTGGAAATTGAGGGATGCCCAACATTTAGGGAAAAGCTGAACAATTTATACTACATGAATTTTATGGAATACTATTGTTCTATAAGAAAACATAAGTGGTCAGACTCTAAAGAAGCATGGAATTAATTATGGGATCTCATGCTGAGCAAAGGGATCAGAATCAAGAGAACAATGCATACATCAACAACACTGTGAGATGATCAACCTTAACCCCATCCAGTGGAAGAAAAGTAAAACAAAACAAAACAAACAAAAAAGCCCATTCCTTCGGATTTTGATGAACATTTTAAAAAATTATCTTATGTATCTCCTTCCCTTAATCCTAATTCCTCATACCAAAAGTTATCATTCTGTAAACATACATTCAAAATATGTGTGTACAAAGATAACCTGACTGTTCACTGATGGGGGGATGGGAGTGGGAAGAAAGGTTGGAAGGAAATTTTGTAACTCAAAAAAAAAAAATATATATATATATATGTGCATATTGATTAAAAGAAATAAATTTAATAAGAAATTGAAAAGTAATTCATATTAGTTGAATCTTTGTTATATAAATTTACTTCCAATAAATTACTTGTATTGTTCTACAATAAAGTTACAGATGATCAGTAAATCTAAAGGCTTTGAAGATTGAAAATAAAAATATGACCAAAGCTAAAACTGAAATTTACATAACAATCAGGACTAACAAGGTTTGATAAAGAAAAAATAATGGACAGCCAAACTTTTATTTTTAAATTTTTATTTAATATTTAATTTTTCCCCAGTTACATGTACAAAAATTAACATTCATTTTTAAAACTTTGATTTCTAAATTTTCTCCTTTCCCCTTAAACCCCCTCATTGAGAAGGTAATTCATCTGAAATAGATTATACATGTGCAGTCATACAAAAAATTTCCTTATTAGTCATGTTGTAAAAGAAAAATAGAAAAAAATGAAGAAAAATAAAGCTGAAAAAGTAGGCTTCAATCTATATTCAAATGCCATCAGTTTTTTCTCTGGATGATGGTACCATAAGTTAGTCCTTCAGAATTGTTTTGGATCATTGTATTGCTGAAAATATCTAAGTCATTCTTAGATGATCTTCTTAAAATATTTTAGTTACTTTATATATATAATATATATTATATTTAATTTTGTATCAGTTCAAGTAAATTTTCCAGTTTATTTTTTTCTGAGAGCAACCTTGAAGATAGTATTCCATCATAATCACATTTTGTACAGTGATTCCCCATTTAATGGACCTCCCTTCAATTTCCAATTATTTGTTACAAGAAAAGAGCTGCTATAGATATTTTTGTACATATAGATAGAACCTTTTCTATTTTTAATCTCTTTTGGCATACAGACCCAGTAGTGGTTTTGCTAGGTTTAGGACAATGCATGATTTTATTGCCATTTGGATATAGTTCCTTATTGCTCTATAAAATGAGTGAATCAGTTCACAACCCACCAACAATGCATTAATTTCTCCTTTTCCCACATCCGTTCCAAAGTTTGTCATATTTTGTCCTATTAGTGAATCTAACAGGTATGAAGTAGTACATCTCAGAGTTCTTTTCATTTTCATTTCTCCAGTCAATGACTTAGAGCATTTCTTTTTCATATGGCTTTAGATGGGTTTGATTACATCATCTAAAAATGATTCATATCTTTTGATCATTTATCAATTGGAAAATGGCTCTTATTTTTATAAATTTTACTTAGTTCTCTATATGTTAGAAAAATGAGGCCTTCATCATAGAAACTTGCTTTAATTTTTTTCACATTTATTGCTTTCTAGCTATATTTCCCTCAATTCTATCCCCATCGTTTATTCTGTTTTCTCTCTCCTTTCAACCTGTCTCTCTTCAAAAGTGTTTTGTTTCTATGTGCCAATTTGTCCTCTCTTCTATCAAGACATTTCCCTTATCCCCTCCTACTTTCCTGTTAAGTATTTGTATACCCAACTGAGTAGGCATGTTATTCCCTCTTTGAGCCAATTCTGATGAGAGCAGGATTTATTAACCCCCTGCCCAACATTCCTACCTTTTTTTTCCACTCCAAAAGTTTGCCTTGCCTCTTTCATGTAAGATAATTCACCCAATTCTACATTTCCATTTTGCTTTCTTCCAATACATTCTTTTTCCACAACTGAATTTTATTTATGTAGATATCATTTCTTCATTTATCAATCACACCTGGACCTTCAGTGATTATACTCCATCTAATTGTCCTAACAATGAGAAAGATCTTATGAGATACTAATATCATTTTTTCCATTTAAGTAAGAGTTTAAGTCTTTTGTGTTTCTTTTTTTCTATTTACCTTTCTGTGCTTATCTTGAGTCTTGTATTTGAAGGCTATTAGGGTAGCTAGGTTGCACAATGGATGGAGCACCAGCCCTGGAGTCAGGAGGATCTAAGTTCAACTCTGGCCTCAGACACTTGACACTTACTAGTAGTGTGAACCTAGGCAAGTCACTTAACCCTGGAGTCATCCTGATTCATATTTGGTCACTGAACCTAGATGGTTCTAGAGGAGAAAATGAGGCTAATGACTTAGCACAGCTCTCTCACACTCAAATCCAATTAAGATTCAGATTTTTATTTGAGAATGAAGGTCAAATATCAATTCAGCTTTTAAAATTCAAATTTTCTATTCTGCACTAGTCTTTTCTTCAGAAATGCTTGAAAGGCTTTTTTTTAAATTTCATTGAATATGCACTTTTTTCCTTTAAATGTTTATACTCAGTTTTGTTGGATAGATGATTTTTGGTGGTAATGCTAGTTTCTTTGCCATCCAGAATATCATATTCTAACTCCTTCATTCATTTAATGCTGCTAAATCTTGTGTTATCTTGACTATGGTTCCATGAAATTGAATTATTTCTTTCTGGCTGCTTACCATATTTTTTATTCTTGACCTAGTAGCTCTGAAATGCTGCTATATTATTCCGGGAAGTTTTCATTTTGAGATCTATTTCAGGAGGTGATTGTGGGATACTTTCAATGTGGTTTTTTGCCCTCTTGTTCTAGAATACCCGTACAATTTTCCTTGATAATTTCCAGAAACATGATGTCTTGACTCTTTTTTGATCATGACTCTCAGGTCAGATAATTTTAAAATTATCTCTCCTGATTCTCTTTTCCAGGTCAGTTATTTTTCCAATGAGATATTTTGCATTGCCTTCTGTTTTTTTATTCTTTTTATCTTATTTTACTGTTTCTTGAGTTCTCATAAAATCATTAGCTTCCATTTGCTAATTTTTAAGTAATTATTTTCTTCTGTTTTTTGCTTTTGTCCATTTCAACTTTTTTAAGGAAGTTCCTTTAAATTATTATTATTTGGTCAATCATAGTTTCTAAGGCATTCTCCTCATTGAATTTTTGTACTTTTTTGTATTTGGACTATATTTTTAAGGTACTCTTTTTGTCTTTTTTGTTGATTTATTTCAAGATTTTTTGTTCATTTCTTAAGCTCACTTTTTCTCTAACTCTCTTACCTGATTTTCAAAATCCTTTTGAGCTCTTCCTTGGGCTGAGGTCAATTCTTATTTTTCTTGTAGGCTTTGGATGAAGGAGCTTTGATTTTATAATCTTCTGAGTATGTGTTCTGCTCTTCCTTGTCATCATAGTGACTTTGTATGATCAATTATTTTTCTGTGGTTTGCTCATTTTCCCAGTCTATTATTTGACTTTAAGTATAATTTATTAAAGTAGGACTCTGCTTCAAATGTGAAGGGCACACTGTGCAGCTGTGTCCTGAGATACTTATATGGACCTGTAAGTTTTTTCAGTTCTTCCAAGGTGGTAGGATTTATGTAGAGATGTGTTTACTACTCTCCTGATGTGTGTTCTGGTCTGTGACTACCTAGAATCACTTTTTTTGGACCTCAAACTATGAGGAAGGTCCCTGCTTCCCTGCAGCCACAAGGTCTAATGTGCTAATGTTTCTTCTGGTCCTGGGACTGCCACCAGGGTTGCAATATAGATCTGAATATGGGCAAAGCAAAATTGTTCCAAACCAGTGCTTGCAAGGAGAGCCCAGTAATTTTTTTCTGACCAACAATTTGACCCCCTTATCTTCTGTTGGAGAGGAGCTCTGAAAGCATACACTGCAGTTCCTAATCCAATGGCTCCCAAGATCTGCTCTTGTATTAACAGAACTGGGTCTATGCTGGTATAGCCTAGAGTGGATTGTGTTCCATTCTCACCTTTTTGCAACAGACTTTTCCTGATTAACTTCTAAATTGTCTTTTGCTGGAAAATTATTTTGGCCCATCCTTTTAAGGGAATTGATGATTTTATTTTATTTTTGGCATTATTTAAATTTATTCATAGGGGTTATTAGGAGAGCTCAGTCTAGTTATTGTCTTTTCTTTGCCATCTTGGTTCCATACCCAAACTTGAATTTTTGCAAGAAAATCTATTCCCATTATTCTCTTACTATTTTTAATGTTGAACTTTGGAATTCTTTATTCTCCTGCCAAAATTTATTTTTGGTAGGTAACACCATTAATTTTCAGATGGTATTTGATTTAATCTGGTTTAAATGATAATTTTATATAAATTCCAAAGTTTCTTCAAATGTTCAACAGATTATGTTCTCAAAATTATTACCTAATAACAGAGATACTTCTTCATTTTTATGTGAGTAATATAATAATGCCACATAATATGTAGTCAACTTGAACTGGAGAAGCCTATGTTGCTATTTTATCTTTAACCCATATAAAAATATTATACTATGTATATGTGTACATATGTATATAATGTGTGTATGTGTGTATTTGTGTGTTCATATAATGATTTCATGCAACTACCTAAGAATACACATTGTAGAACAAATTGTTAGAAAAAATTTGCTCAGGCAGCTAGGTGGCACTGGTGTTAGGGGTTTGAACTCAGTTGTTCAAATCTAGTTTCAGACATTTAATAATTGCCTAGCTGAGTGACCTTGGGCAAATCACTCTTAACTCCATTGCCTTAAATTGAAAAAAAAAAGAAATAATTTGTTCATGGAAAGTTCCTAATGATAATGAAATTACTGACCTAGTATACTAAAATACACAACCCTTAATACAGTGCCTGGTGTTTGATAATTTTTTATTGGTAACAAATATTGGACATTTAATAATGTTCAAATTAATTTATTGATTGAGTTAAGACCATTACTTTTACCAATAAAATTGATATGAGATATATTTCAGTGGTCACTGGAAAATTAGATGACTTTACAAAGGCTGGCACAATCAGTATAGGTATATCTTTATATATACATATCTGTTTATTATGCATATTTCCATGTATATATACATATATTTATTTAAATATAAATATATATTCACACAGATACCAGCCATATAGAGTATATCGCATGATACAACACTATATATATATATGTGTGTGTGTGTGTGTGTATTCATATATACATATATGTATATGTATGTGACTGTATTCACATGATAAATTTGGATACCTCTTAACTTATTAGTATCAGTTTGACAACATAGAAAACTATGAAATTTTTGTTACCCACAATTCCTTTCGTCCATCCCCTACTAACACATTTTTCAGTGGGTCATGACAAAAATCATCTCTGTTGACAATTCCATCCAAACGTCATCATGTAGAACTGTCTATTTCAAGAACTTTTGAAATCTCATTTTTCTTTACATTCACAGTTTAAAGCTCAATCCTCTTCAGACACAGTCTAAGAAAATATAAGTCTGTCTCTATGTGTAGGTGTTTTCTACTAATTTCATTTTTATGTATAATGCTAATCAGGAAAAACAGAACTCTACCATTCCTGGACTAAATTCCCAGAAATGTTTAGGAAAATATTATTATTGTCTTGGGCTAGAACAAATTGATGGTAATATTTGCCTCCACAATTATAATATAATTTGAAAGTATTGTGGGGGGGGTTGCTATAATTAAGCAGAGAATGCATTTTGACATTTTTTTCTATGACATATCTGGATGGTTTTGTCAGCCAAGCTCAGTGAAGGCAAGTTACATTAAAATTAAATTAATAAAACTAAATTCACTAAAAATATTAAAAGCTACATGAAAATAATAAGGAAGTCAAATATATAACAATGCACATTATAATACAGCACTAAATCAAACAGGAAACTCTCAGATAAGCTATTGCTCTGAATTATTCTTAGAGCTGTTCCTCTTAATTAAAGGTGATATTTGAGTTGATTTTATGTGACACAAAAATATGAGTTTTACCATGGTCACCAATTACATTAGTTGTTGATCAAAATGCATTTTAGTGGATAATGCTATTGCTATTCTCTTTCCAGTAGGAAGATATTTAGTATTTCCTTGACGGTTAAATCTGTCACCAGTGTTTTTTGTCATTAAGAAAATTAGCCTATCATGGAAACTTAAGTAATTCATTGCTAGATTTCAAATTGATTTAATTTTCTCGAGATACATTTCCTAAATTATCTGTTACCAAGTTGGAATAGAAGTTATAGGAAGACTTCTAAATTAAATGTAATTGTCATTTCATTTACATAGTATTACATAGACTAAAATTTTAAATAAGGAGCTGTGTTTTCCTAGTTCATTTAAAACATGATTATCATAATAAAAAGAGGATCTTTGTAGAACCCTCCTTTTACTTATTAATATGCAAAGGCAGATTTTTCTTTCAATTCAATGTGTGTATGAACAGCTAGAATAATTTATGTGTGTGTGTGTGTGTGTGTGTGTGTGTGTGTGTGTGTGTTTAAAAAGATATAAAGTAAGCTCCGAGTTTTGGCACTTGCTACCTTTGTGATTTTGGTTAAATCATAGAAAGTTTCTCAAGTTCATCTTCCTCTTCTACAAAATAGAGAAAATATACTGGATACTGGTATAAAACACATCATTGGACTTCTGTGAGGGAAGACCTTTGCACACTTAAAATCATTACATAAAGGTCATTTAGTATTATATGCAAGCACTCACCATAGAAATTCCTTCTTATTTAATTTTTCTATTCCAATTGTTTTTCTATTTATTTCAAGGTAATCTCTCTTATTTCCTTCATTTCTTTTGAGAACCACAGAGAAAGTGAATGAATGATTGAATGAATGGATAGGAAATGGAGATAGATGATAGATAGATAGATAGATAGATAGATAGATAGATAGATAGATAGATAGATAGATAAACAGATGATAGATAGATAGATAGATAGATAGATAGATAGATAGATCGATAGATAGATAGATGGATAAATACCTAAAATAAATTTTGAGACCCAAAGTACATTGTATGTGTACAATGCAAAAATTTAAAAAAGGATGATTCTATTTCAAAAGGAAACTCAATCATGTTAAAGATTTTCTGACAAACCAAGGACTTCTGATGATTAATTACAGTAAAAGGGAGAAAGGAAGGAAGGAAGGAAGGAAGGAAGGAAGGAAGGAAGGAAGGAAGGAAGGAAGGAAGGAAGGAAGGAAGGAAGGAAGGAAGGAAGGAAGGAAAAAGCCTTTGACTTTTAGCAATCTTCATGACACCAAGATCATTCATTTTCCCTATTTCTTTTCTGCTACAAAATGGTGTTGAATGATGATGTACTCTCAGAGTGTCTAAAAAGCTTGTAAAATTACAATTTGTATACTAAAAAGGTGATGTTGGTACCTTCCTTAACAGTCTCCCTTAGTACATTAATAGTTATCTTTTCCTTTCAGTTTGACCACTCATTTTTACAACACACCACTCACCTCAGACTAGGAGACTTGATTTGGGGTAAAAATTTTCCCTAGTCTCTTATAGAGTGCTAGACAACTAACAAAAGAACCAAATCACAACCTTCATTGTAGCTAAATAGCACCAAAGCAGATCTGTCATGCTTTGACATTCCTAACGCGTTGAAATGAAGCAAAGAATTCTTAATGTGTTGAAATGAAGCAAAGAAAGCTTAGCAAAGAAATGTTGCCATTAGTATTCTGAAAAGAGTCAGGGAGTGGCCTTATTGATATTACCTGAAGTCTCCATTGGTATTCCAAACTTTTAATCAATTGAGTAATGTCTCTAGTCAGGTCATACACACACACACACACACACACACACACACACACATTCACATATGTGTGTGTGTATATATATGCATAAAATGTACAAATATAAATATGTATATTTCTATTATGTAAACATACATGTAGGTATCATGAGCAGCAACACATGTACAAGTTTTTCATATCTCTTCATCTTCACATTTTCTATTTCTTTCTATATTCTCTCTTTAGCTATATTTGCATCATTAATCATAACATACAAAATAATATTTCTCATAAAAACTTATTTTCCTGTACATAATGGCATAACAATAGATTCAATTTTTATTTTGGTTGTTTCAAGCAAACAGTATTTCAGTTATATTATGGGATTGGGATATATATATAAATATATATATATATATATATATATATACACACACATACTCATTTATAATGTTTGTTCTGCAGGGGAAAGCATCTTTCAACTTTTACTTGAATGATTTATGAAATAACCTTTATTATAAAAATGACTTTTATGTGGAGGATTTCTTTAGTAAGTGAAAAATTGCAATCACAATTGAAGAAAGTTTAATCTTATCCAAACTAATGCTCTTAGTATACCTTAGAAGGTATACTAATGACCAATATTAATAGGGAACTTTTAAAAATAGAATTTTGATGTAGAATAGATCCAAAAGTGATTTCACTACATTGAAAGGTTTTATTTTTTCTGTAATTTGTCATCATACTTGAGATTACAGATACAATGCTATAATGGAATTATCAAACTTTAAATTTCAATTTATTATTACTTATTTTATAATGGAAATTACTTTTAGAAATTATCTTTTAAAGTACAAACTGAGTAATAGCACACTGACATATGATACAGGTTTTAGTGCTCAATTGTTCTCAAATATTCCAAAGAAATGGATTTGATATATTTATTTTCACCCATCCATGAATACCAATGTGTGCCTAGTTTAACAACTTCACATAATATAATGAATATACAGTATCAATTAAGTCTTTATTTTAAAAAAATCATTTCAATCAACCCCTTTGGACAATGTCTGGGGGAAATGTTACTGTTAAATAGTTCATTTCACTTGTTTTTAAATTAAAATTCTGGTCATGGGTTGCAATATTTATTGTTCTCCACAGAGGGAATTTTGAAAAGTATCATCTTTAGAAATTCTAATGGTCTGTTCATTACAAAAATAAATAAATTAAGTGAAGAATGTTAGAATGGTTTCAGTCAAGAGGATGAGAAATATGACTAGAACCAATTCCAGTGACAGATAGAATTCCCTATAGTGGTAATAACATAGGAAAAGACAGATACTGCTAGTTCTCATGCCCTAAAATTAATTTGATCTAAGCAATGAAAACTACAACACAAACTTGAATGGAGAAATGAGTCCAACTCCCTTGATATCCTAAAAAAAATCACATGGAGACCAGACATCAACTAAGTGTGACTTTACTTTTAAATTTCTTCCCTTATTATCTATCAAAAACACAACACATTAGGGGTGGCTAGGTGGTACAATGGAAGGGGCAGCTAGGTGGCACAGTGGATAAAGCACCGGCCTTGGAGTCAGTAGTACCTGGGTTCAAATCCGGTCTCAGACACTTAATAATTACCTAGCTGTGTGGGCTTTGGCAAGCCACTTAACCCCATTGCCTTGCAAAAAAAAAATCTAAAAAAAAAAAAAACACAACACAACAGCCTCGATATAGAAACACTGGAAGGCATACCAAGAAGGAGAATTAAACTTTTGAATTCTTAACTTTTTCCTCAGAACATAATTGAATATTGAAAGAAGACAGTTTCAAATACACATCTAGGATTTAGAGAATCCAGCATCAAATCAGGTTGAGAATACTGTCCACTTCCTTCAGTGAATCCAAATACCAATGGGAAATTTCTATAAATTTTTTATAAGGATCTTGTTTCAGTGTCCCTTTTGGATTAATCTGGAGCATGCGATAACAAATCTTTCAAGGAAGTTGGAGTCCTTTCTAAAACAACTCAGTATTTTAACAATGTGGCAATAAGTCTTGAGTTAATTTTAAAATCATCTTTTACTGGTGGATTTGACCTAAGTCCTGTCTCAAGAAGGTTATCATGCAGTAAGCATTTATTAAGTGCTTACTGTATCCCCCAGACTCTATCTGCAAATGTAAATATAAGCATATAATTCAAACAGCTTACATTGTACTGGAAAAAGACAATTTACAGAAAGAATATGAAAAGGTAGAGTTGAGGAGAATGTAGACTAGAAGGCAAAAACAGTCAGTAAAAAGAACAAGGAAAAAGAATGACCCATGGACCTCCCCGCCAACCCCTTCCAAGAATCTCTACAAACTGGAGGAGCTCGCTATTCAGAGAATGGGACCAAGAGATGGACTAATGTTCCAGAGTGAAAATACCATTGACTATATTCCCTAATCCACCTGATTATCTTCTAATCCCAATTCATCAGGATGTACCTTTGCTCTCTCATATTCACATAAATCTAGTGGGATTTCTTAAACCCACCTCAAAAGGAATTTGTTAGCAATCTCTTGCACTTTATACAGACTCCTTCCTGAGAAGACTAATTGTCTGATCACATCAGACAAAAGCTTTAGCTTTGATTCAAATACTTACCCCAGGCATTGGATGTTATTAGATAATATCATGGATCAATGAAATGCAGTTCCTTAGCATCAGATACCTGGAACTTTAGCATAGGCAGGCTACCAACTATTCTCTAGTATATTTCTATCACCTTTACCTGTCTTCAAGGGCACATGCTCAGGGATTACACACTAAGTCTTACGTTAAGCAAAATATAATTAGGATGGTTAACCAACCAGAAAAAGAATCATGTAAGGCATCCCAAAAGCTAGTATAAATGATTATTTTTTCTTTCTTTATAAGCACGACAAATATCTCTCATTAACAAAGATAGTTGAAGGTTGCCTGCATCTGTAATTTAACCTTTCCATAGCCTTTTAAAGGACTTTTCCTCTATCCCCTCTTTCATAGTACATTTCACATGATAGGAAGAACATTAGCCATCACTTTGCTTACCTGAGTCTCTGACTATGAAGTTGCTTCTTAGAAAAGAAGTGAGAAGAAAATTAAAACAGTAGGAAAAGGTTAACACCCCTAGAAGTTACCAGTTATAAGAAAGGCCAAAAAATAGTCTAATCTCTCTGGAGGCAAGCCTTGTTGGAGACCTCCAATACATATTACAAGAGACCTTGAAGAATGAATGTGTCAGGAAAGATGATAAAAGATAAACATCGTTAACACTGAAAGAACTGGAGGAATACAGACAAATTTATTCATAGCTGAAAGTTCAAATTGGTTTATACATCCTACAAAACCATCATGTAGGAAAATTCATTACACATTTCTAGTCTTTGAGCTAGTGATCTTCCTAGTGGACATTCAAATGAAGGAGGTTAAATCAAAAATACCTCAAGCACAGTAGCTATTTGTGTGGGAACAAAACATTGGGAAGAAATGACTGCCCCTTAACTAGGAAATGGCTTAGTTGGATGGCAGTATGCTTGTAAAGAAATATCATTGAACCTAAGAAATGATAGATATGAGGAATTAAGAAAAGAAATAATTTTTAGAAACTATGATGAAGCAAAAAGTACAAGAATATTAAAATAAGTGATGATTATAATATATTCAATAATTCAAATAAAAATAATGCAAAGTGCTAGCTGATCTCACAGTAAATGTATTGATCAAACTTGGTACTAGAGTACAATTAAGGCAGCACGATTCTCTTTTTTTCAGTTCAAGTTTAGAATAATAGCTACAAATATATTACCAATACAATGCAGAGATTCCTTTTTGGACAAAGTAACTGTTGTAAGTCCTTCCAGCTACTAAATTAACCTTTTCTATGTATGTGGTGTTGGGTAGACAAAGGACAAGAAATCAAGAAATGACTGTAGTGAAAAAAAGTTTTCTACAATACTTTCATCCCCTCTTTCATTCATATCATGTAGCAGAGGAAATTGAATTTTTTTTTTTGGTCCCACACAGTAGAACTAGGTACAAAAAGTTGAATTTGAAGAGGAAAAAAAAACTTAAAATGATTAAAAGTGGAGCTATTTTAAAAAAGTGAAATAAGCTTAGTTGGTCACAAATTAATTCTGACTAAAGCCCTTCAATCAAAAGCCAAAAGATCATTAATTAGGTGTATTATAATAAGGATTGATTTGCAGGCATGAATTGGACTAGAAGTTTCTGAAGTCTATTCTATATGAAAATTTATTCTGTCATTCAGTTTTATATCTAGGATTCATGATGAGGGTCATGTAATAACATTATATAATTTATATTTATAAGGAATCTTGCATAATTTAGACAATATTTTAGGAGACATACTGAAGAAGAATTTTTAAAGAACTGTTTTACTCCACCAGATATTTTATATAGTTAAAGTATAGTGTGATCTTTTATTTTCTAGATATAACAATTGTGGGATGGTAATTATAAGGCCTGCTCTACAATATTTTCTGAAAAAACATTCTTACTACTCTCTAATATCCTTATCAATTATGCCCTACATGCATACTTTGCTCCTAAAAAAAATACAGACTTAGGGGGCAGGTAGGTGGCACAGTGCACAGAGCTCTGGTCTTGGAGTCAGGAGTACCTGGGCTCATATCCGGTCTCAGACATTTAATAATTACCTAGCTGTGTGGCCTTGGACAAGCCACTTAACCCTATTGCCTTGCAGAAAAAAAAAATACAGACTTAGAAAAAATACCCTAGTTTATAGCTATTGATAGTTTTTGAACCTTTTCTTTTTGATGAAAAAGATTACAATTTCTTATACTTGGCTTGAAGATATTTTGTTTCCCTGAATTAATTTTGCTATTTTTCTTAAATCAAGTTCAGTAAATCATTACTCTATTTAATTAACATAGAATGAAAAATGTAAATTTTCATTTGTGATATCGCCATTTAAAAATTTTTATTAGCAAGAATCAGTCATTAATCCTTACTCTCCCTTACATTATTTAATTTTCCTTTGTTGTTTTAAATATGATTATGCAATTGAATATGTATAACTCTGTTGTGTGTTTTGGTTGACTGTTGACTCAGAAATAGTTTATCCATTCTTTTAATAATAATTTTGAATGAAATTTCCATTTTTATTATTGCTTGTTACAGTATTGCATAGACATTCTTTTGATTTTATTTTTGTCCATTTAATTTTGAAATAATTACTTATTTGAAGTAGGTTCTTTGCTGAATTTCTTGGATTTCCTAAGTAAACCAACATAACACCAGCAAAGAAGAATAATTTTATCTTTCTTTTTATTATTGCTATATTTCTAACTTTTTCCCTTGGATTATTGGTACTTTAGCATTTCTAGAATTATATCAAATAAAGTTAGGGAGAAAGAGCACTCATGTTTTCCTCTTGTATTTATTAGGAAAATTTTTAATGTATATCTACTTTGAACTATGTTTAATTTTTTAGATAGATATTTTTAATTAAAAACATTCTTCTATGCTGTTCTTTAGTAGGAAGAGTTTTCATTAATTTTAACAAAATTTATGTTTCAAAATTTTATTTTTCTTTTGATTCACTCAAGAGAATTGCATTGCTTGAAATATTTTTATTTTTCATATGCTTGTACTAATTGTTTTTCTAATGTTTAACCATGCTACATGGTCCTAATGATGGATTCCTTAGAAGAAAGATGATTTCATTTTAAATGTTAGAATTGCTATAAATTAATGATATTATTTTAGGGTTCTCTTTTGAAATTATTCTTCCTTGTTTGGGTATTGACTATAATTTTCTTATAACAGGAATTTGCTAGAGTGCTTAATTTATCAATTTTGAGACTTATATGTGAACTATTGGTATTAATTGTCCTTAAATGTGCGATAGAATTTAGTTAAAGTTGATATGGAATAGGAGTGCTTCCTTTCTTGGTAGTTCATTTTTTGCTAGTCTGATATTTAATTATTTTAAGATCTCTACTTGGTGTTCTGTTAATGAAGGTATTTATATTTTTTAAGGTGTTTGCATTTCTTTGTGTTATCTGCTGTGATGGAATTATATACATTATATATATATACATATATAACATTGGGAATGTTACCAATGGAGCTCATTCTTAGGATATGATATATAAAGAGAAAGATAGATAGATAGACAGATAGGAGAGAGAGAGAGAGAGAGAGACAGAGACAGAGACAGAGACAGAGACAGAGACAGAGACAGAGAGAAATAGAAAGAGAGATAGGATGATGGATGGATATTCTGTGTTTTTTATTTCTTCTGACTTTCTGACATATGAATTTTCTATTGTTCATTTGAATTTCATCCTTTTTGGCAAAAAAAGGTGTTGCATAAATGCTTATTAGCTTTGTTCTACTTTCAAACAACAAAATTTTAATTTTATTATTTTCATAGTTTACCTGAAGGACTATAAGTCTCATAATGCTCTTCCATGTTATATCTTCCTTTGTAAATTCAATAAACACAAATAGTTCTTTTTTCTCCAAAATTAGATGTCAACTTCTATTTGACATCTAAATCTCTTCTCAAAATGGTATCTTCCTAGCCATCTACTCTTCATACTATTACTTTTCCTCACATATTATATATCCACATTTACCTGCTTTATATTTCTAACACATCTATTTACATGCTTTTTCACAGCATTTGCCTGATCCTCACTGCAATCTTTCAGAATCCCCAGAGCCCTTCTTTCAAATGCTAATTTTTTTCAGAATACTGCTCCCACTCCTGGTTAACACTAACTTTACCAGATTAATTATGTATGTTTGTTTTAATTTAGCTAACCATCCTCATATTTTAGTTTTCCACATAACATGAACTATTTGAGATCAGGGTCTTATTTCCTCTCTTAGTTTGTATCTTCAGTCTTCATCTCAATGCCTGGTACTACTTAATGTTTAATTGATGTTTGTTGATTAATTGATGAAACTAGGTCCATGTGACATTTATTCTGAGGGGATGAACTAAATTTGTGCATAAATTTTATTATATATGTGTAATAGAAAGTGAATATGGTGGCCAAGGCATGGAAAAAGCATCAGGAAGCCATAGATTAGAGCAGCAACAAGATCTACAAGCATATGAAGTGATTTGGGGCAAAAAAAGAGGAAAGTGTTTTATACCAACATGATAGAAGGTTCACATTCTAATCTTGGAAGGAAAGGAAAGGAAAGGAAGGTAAAAATAGGACTTAAATGCTTTGCCTAGGGCCAACTACTAGTAAGATTCTAAAGGCAGATTTGAAATTAGGCCTTCCCAACTCCATTCTTCATTGCACTATTAGCTGCCTAAAATAAATTAACAAAAATCTCCATTTGACAGGGATTTCATAAATTTCCTTTAGCAAGGTATATTTTCTCCATCAATGGCATTCTTTGCTCCTCTGATCCATGTACACTCATAAATTTGTAGCAGAGGGCAGATGGAATGTTCCAGGCAGCTTCTTTCTATTTTCTTGATATTGGTATGTTACCAATGGAGCTCATTCTTATGATAGATAGATAGATAGATAGATAGACAGACAGACAGACAGACAGATACATAGATACATAGATACATAGATAGGAGAGAGAGAGAGAGAATGGATGGATGGATGGAGGGATAGGATGAATGGATGGATGGCTAGATCAGCTATATAGATAGAAATGCACAAATATTTGTGAACATATGCATATTATATATACATATATATGTATATATGGCCATATTTGTATATATTATATGTATTATGAGTTTCAACTGGTCATTTATCTGATAACATTCTTTAAAGAGCTTCTTCTCTTGCATAATTTCACTATCACACAAAATGTGTTCAGTCTGTTCATTTCCACTCAAAGATGATTTTCTATCTATTTTATACTTGTAACCAGCCTTTGGTGATTCAGAGAAAAATGCTTTTGTGACTGAAACCAAGCATTGTAGCACAGATCCCACTTTTTATATAGTCTTGTTGGTCCTAAGAAAAGGCTTTGCTATTGCCTTGGGAAAAGGTAAATTGAATCTATTGCATCTTCTTACATAATAGGAGATAACTGCACTAGCAGTTTTGTTTTCCAAAAGTAATATTCTTTGAAAATACATAAGAAACACTTTGTTCTCAAAACCCAATAATTCTAAGAAAACTATAAGACTTTGTACCAGTGGAAAAAATGCAATTTGTCCCTGAAGTAGTACTTTTAAATCTTATTCCATTGAAATATTGCTTATTTCTGAAATTTTAAAAGAAATTGTTTTTGTAACTTTAATGGAGAAGTTTAGGAAATGTAAAAATTCAACTGATTTGAAAGAAATTCTGCCTTCACTCAAGCAATGAAAAATTAAAAGAAATGAAAGGAATATTGAATCAACAATTAGGTAGAATATAATTTCTTAAATCATGGATGTTATATGCTAATCGATGCTAATTAATACTAATTTATACATATATATGCATATGTATATGTAAAATTCTGGTAATAATAGTATTCATCTATTCTTTAATTTTTTTATTTTTATTTTTATATTTTTAGGTTTTTGCAAGTCAGTGGGGCTAAGTGGCTTGCCCAAGGCCACACAGCTAGGCAATTATTAAGTGTCTGAGACCGGATCCGAACTCAGGTACTCCTGACTCCAGGGCCGGTGCTCTATCCACTGTGCCACCTCACTGCCCCCATCTATTCTTTAATCTTAATAATATTTTACCATTTTCCCCAATTACACATAAAGATAGTTTTCAACATTCATTTTTGAGACCTTTTGAGTTCTAATTTTTTTTTCTCTCTCTTTCCCTTTCCTTCCCTTCCCTAAGATAGCAAGTAATCTAATAAAGGTCATCCATTCACAATCATGTTAAACACAATTCTCTATCAGTCATGTTGTGAAAGAAGAAATGGAACAAGAGGAAAAATCATAAGAAAGAAAAAACACATGATTCAATCTGTTGAGGTTTCTCTTTTCGACAAATTCTAACATATCATTGACCCACCTAAAATACAGAATCAAGAACAAACCCAGGGGTGGCTAGGTGGCACAGTGGATAAAGCACCAGCCCTGGAGTCAGGAGTACCTGGGTTCAGATCCGGTCTCAGACACTTAATAATTGCCTAGCTGTGTGGCCTTGGGCAAGCCACTTAACCCCATTTGCCTTGAAAAAAATCTAAAAAAAAAAAAAAAAAGAACAAACTCAGTACTACAGGTGTGACCTGTCCAAGGAAAAATGACTTAGGACTATCACTTCCTTAGACCTGGACTCTAAGCCTCCCTTAGTGCCAACTCAAATCAAGTTAGCTGGTTTGGTTGACATAGCTGAGCACAGATTGGACACTTCACTCCAATCTTTATTTGCTGAATTACTTGTTTTTAGAATCCTGCCATCAGTCAGAAAGGCATCTGGTTGGCACAATAGATAGAGTGCCTATGTGACCCTGGACAAGTCACTTACCCCTATTGCCTCAGTTTTTTTCATCTATATAATGAGCTAGAAAAGAGAATGGCAAACTGCTCCAGTTTCTTTATTGAGAAAACCCCAAACTTTACTGAGATCATGGACAGTTTAATATGACTGAATAACTACAAAAACAACAAAATTCATCCAAAAGTTGGTATTTCCATTCCAAGCAGCAAGACCTATGCATCTGTTTTCAGAGGCTAGAAGCAACTTTTAGCATCCTGTATTTCTTAATGAAAAAATGAAAATAACATAGTATTTGAAATGAATTAAGAAAAACCAAAGTTCACATATTTCTGAGAATACACAAATCATTTAATTTCTCAAAGGCTCAATTTCCTCATATGTGAGATGAAGTTTGTAAAACTTCATAGCATCTCCATCGCCATGTTATTGTGAAATTAATTCCAGAAAAGGTATGAGAAAAGCTCCTTTTCATCTCTCCTTACACAGTTTTCTTTCAAACTACTCAAGTAAGGATGGCAATAATGAGTTCTGTTAATATTTTTGCATATATGAAAAGCATTAAAGTTTACCTTATTTCTCCTGTAAACTGTATGTTGAATTTTCCTTTACATTCTGGGATTTTGCCACAAAAATCTGAAAGTCTTTGAGTTTATTTATTTTTTTCCACTAAGGATTATATTTAGCTTTTCTGGAGTAAGTTGACTTTGGTTTTGATTCCAGCTCTTTTGTCCTACAAACTTTAGTTTTTTTTTCCCTTATTGCTGTTAATATTTTCTCTGTAAACAGGGAGCTTTGAAACTTGGCTACAATATTCCTGTAAGTTTTCTTTCTGGAATCTCTTTTAGATGGTGATCAGTGATATTTTTTCTATTTTTACTTTTTTTCTTGTTCTGGAACTTCAGGGAAATTTTCCCTTGATAATTTCTTGCAAGATTCTTTTTGAATCATAATTATCAGGTAATCTGACATTCTTATATCATTTTTTCTCTATCTCCTCTCCAAATCAGTTGTTTCATTTTCTCTTCTATTTTTTACTCTTTTCATTGTGTTTTATGATTTCTTGGTCTCAGAATGTCTTTATCTTTGCCTTGCCAAATTCTACTTTTCAAGGAATTATTTTCTCCTTAAGTTTTTTGATTCTTTACCTCCAGATGGAAATCCAGCAGGATCCTCACCCCTCCAGGACTGTACTCACCAGGTGTGTGCTCATTCCTTCTCCTTTGCAACCACAGCCTGTGATATGTCTGGTTAGCACAGCTGAGCTTGTTGTCTCTTGATATTGGAAGATCCTTCAATCTCCTCTGCCATCAGTCTCAAAACCACTGTCAATGAAATGAAAGTTTCCAATATTGCCTCCCAATCCCAATTGACTACAGGTCTTGTTGTTTGTTGGTTCTGCAGAATTGGTCTGAAGGTGTTTGTGCTTTACTCTGTTCCTGGCAGTGGAATTTTCCAGGGATTTTCTCAAATTGTCTTAGGAGGAAAAGCGTTTTAACCCATTTATTTTTCCTGTTCTGATGTTCTGTCTTTTTTGTGGAGGAAATTTGGAGAGCTGAAAGTTGTCTGATTCACCCTGTCATCTTCTGAAAATCTTCTTCATATATTTTTCAAAATGTTTAAAAGAAAAGTGAAGTTTAAAGAGGTGAGATAACTTTGCCAAAGTCACAGTTAGGAATAGATTTTGACAAAATTTGAACCTAGGTCCTTTGATTCTAAATCCTGCATCATTTTCACTGCATTACTCTAGTTATATTAAAGAATCCAAAATTTAGGCAGGGGAATCAATTTTATAAAAATCAAGAAACACTAAAGATAATTAATAGTTTGTTTTTTAAAAGACTGAAATATAATTTTAAAATCTTGCCATGATGTAATTCAGCCATGCAGCCTTGAATAAGTAATTTATTCTTTTTGTTCCTAGGTTTTGTTAGCTATAAAAAATAGAATGGAATGAGGTCAACTTAAAGACCTCTCATTCTAATATTATGTATTTCCAAGATATGTTCTCACCACAATTATCTAGAAGGCAGTCCATATTGAGATTATTGCCAAAATGGTGGCAAATTAAAAATTTAGCTGGGAACTCCCATAGGAATAACAAAATATAAATTAAAATTTGAAATTGTTTTTCCCTTGAATATATGGTGACAGTTAGTTAGCTAACTTTAAACTTCCAGTCCTGATCCAAAGATTTATTTCAAAAGGCATTTTTGAAATTCAGAATACACCAAAACCTTTTCCTAAAAGTCTTAATTTACTCCCTTGTTCTGAGAGTAATGGTCCATGTCTAAATGACTCCAATTAACTCCCCTGTCTCTCTAGGTTAGTGGCATGTAAGGTTTTGTTTAAAGCAAGAACTGAAAAACTGTCTTGCTTAAGGCATCTTAACTATGGCTTACCTATGTCCTTTCTTCAGTACTGAAGCCCAAGAAAACTGCATTCCCCCTAGGTAGAAAAGTTCACCAGAATCATGGGGCCAATAGAAGACTAGACTTACTGATCTGAACTTGGAAAAACATAAAGAACATAATCTTGAAATATGGGACAGACCTTGAAGATCATGTAACCCAGAACCTTTGTCTTATAAATTAAGACAGAGGCAGAGAGAGAGAGATTAAATCTGTCATAAAATGGGTACAAACTGGTCTCTTTGACAAGGTGATCTCACCAACATTAACCCTGCTTTGTTCTACTCATAGACTAAATTTGCATCTCTTCTTTCCTGAGTCACTACAATAGCATTTAGTAGTACTGTAGCTTGGACTTTTCCCACCCTCCACTCAGCTAGCAAAGTGATCTTTCTAAAACAGGTCTAACCATATCATTCTCCTAATCAAATTTCAATGGTTCCATATAATTCCTAGGAAGAAATATAAAATACTCTGGTTACTTCTGAAATCTTTAAAAATCTGTCTTCTTTCTACTTTTTCAATCTTCTTGTACTTTCCTTTCCTTCTCATTCTTTATAACTTAATGATTTTGATCTCCTTATTGTTCTCACATATGGCACTCCATCTTTTGACTCTCTTTTCATTGCTTTCCCCCTATTCTTGCTGTACTTTCCCTCTTCATCTCTACATCCTGGATTCCCTGACTTCCTTCCACTTTGTAATTGAAGCTATACACATTTTTCAGTTGCCTTAGGATATCATATCCCAAATATTTCATGAGTTTGACAGTTATCTTGATGATATTTCTCTATTATTATTGTCTCTTAGATTTTTGATCATTATATAAATGTTCTGTTGATTTCATTGGTTAATTTAGTAGCCCAAGACTTTATTGAAGCTATTGTCTCAATATATTTGCTTATTCACCAGGATTTTCTAACATTCCTTTTTTTTTATTTTTGCAAGGCAATGGGGTTAAATGACTTGCCCAAAGTCACACAGCTAGATAATTATCAAGTGTCTGAAGTCAAATTTGAACTCAGGTGCTCCTGACTCCAGGGCCAGTGCTTTATCCACTATGCTACCTGGCTGGCCCCCTGACTTCCTTCCAGAATCACCTTGAATATCATCTTCTACCAGGTCCTTTTCTTGTCCCACCCATACCAACTGCTAATGCTTTCCCCCTGAGATTACCTTCCATTTACACTGTAAATAAATATAAAGAAAGCAGATAAATTAGATGAATGATTGATGAAAGAAAGAAAGAGAGAGAGAGAGAGAGAGAGAGAGGGAGGGAGGGAGGGAGGGAGGGAGGAAGGAAGGAAGGAAGGAAGGAAGGAAGGAAGGAAGGAAGGAAGGAAGGAAGGAAGGAAGGAAGGAAGGAAGGAAAGAAAATTAAAAAGAAAGGTGATGGATGGATAGATAGATAGATAGATAGATAGATAGATAGATAGATAGATGATAGATGGATGAATAGATAGATAGGGAGGTAGGGAGGTAAATAGATTGGTTGATAGGGAGGGAGGGAAGGAGAGATGGAAGGAGGGAGGTAGAACTGCAATCAGGCTTCATCAGTTTGTCGAAGGCAAATAACATTTTTCATCATCAGTATTTTGAAATTGTCCACAATCATTATGTTTCTGAGAATAGCTCATTCACAGTTGATCATTATACAGTATTGCTTATATACTCGGTATAATGTTCTACTTTTTCTGCTCATTTCACTTTACATCAGTTAATATGTCTTTGTTTTTGGAGGGTTTATTTTTCTGAGAGTTATATGCTTGCCATTCAGTACTGTACAATAGTATACTATCACAAACACATACCAGAACTTGTTCAGCCATTCCCCATTTGATGCACATCCTTTCAGTCTCCAATTGTTGCCACTACAAAGAGCTGCTATAAATATTATTGTATATTATTGTATGAATCTCTCTCTCTCTCTCTCTCTCTCTCTCTCTCTCTCTCTCTCTCTCTCTCTCTCTCTCTCTCTCCTTTATTTTTTTTGGAATACCTAGCCTAGTAGTTATTTTGCTGGATTAAAGCATGAGTTCACAACTACACTAAGAATACATTAGTGAAGGGGGACAGCTAGGTGGTGAAGTGGATAAAGCACCCACCCTGCAGTCAAGAGTACCTGGGTTCAAATCCAGTGTCAAACACTTACTAATTACCTAGCTGTGTGGCCTTGGGCAAGCCACTTAACCCCATTTGCCTTGCAAACAAAAACTAAAAAAAAAAAAAAAAAAAGAATACATTAGTGTCTCAATTTTCCCTTCTCTGCCGCAACATTTATCATTTTCCTTTTCTATAATGTTAGCCCATCTTATAGATGTGAGGTGATATCTCAGAGTTTTTTTTTTAATTTACATTCTCAAATCAATAGTCCTTTAGAGTATTTTTCATATGACCATAGATAACTGATTTATTCATGTTAAAACTACTTGTTCATTTACTTTGACCATTCATCAAAGCACTTGTATTTTTAAAAATGACTCAGCTCTCTATATATTTGAGAAATGAGGCCTTTATCAGACTTACTTATTCATAGACCTCTGGAGAAAAATGAATGAGGACTGAAAAGAATAGAGTAGAGTAGGAGATATCATGGTCAACCCAGAGTCTAGAAGATGAATTTCAACTCCTAGCTCAGATGTGGACTATGTGGCCCTGAGCAAGTCATTCAACCTTTCTGTGCCTCAGTTTGCTCATCTGTAAAAATAACTTTAATAATAGTATCTAACTCATTTTTTCTGAATATCAAATGATACAAGTATTTTGTAAACCTTAATGCACCATATAATTATCAGTTCTTATAAATAAAAGACTCATTTGCTTCAGATATACACATATGCCTTAGAGATAGATAAATGCTACTCTAAATAAATTTATCAAAAATCTCTTTGACAAGTACCTACAGGATCTTTCATTTTTTCATTATTGACTCATATATTGAGTCAATTCACCAGGATTTTCTAATATTTTCTAAAATTCTTAATTCTTATTTTGTTGTATCTATATTTATGTCTATAAGCATTGTGGACATTTTCCATATAAATTGTTAGCAATGAACCACAAGAAAATCATATTTCCTTTATTGGAAACATCTGTTTTAAATGTTTCCATACAGAATTCCCCTCCAAAGACATGGACAAAATCAATGAATGAACCAGTATTCAAAACAAAAAGTATTGATTAAGTGTGTAAATGAATCAAAAGTTTATTTGAAAGAAAACTTGATCTAGAAAGCTCATGCCTGGAAACTGCCTAAAACCACTTCTCTTGAAGGTTGTCACTTTCATACTTTTCTTCCTAATGAGAATGCTTCAAACATATTGATTTCAAATAGTATTTATGAATAGCCATAATCCACAGCAGACATTGTATGAAGTCTAAGTAATACAAAAATAAAAATAAAAGCAATCCTTGGTATCAAAAGGCTTACTTTGTTTAACTTTTTTTTAGTGAGTTAATTCTTCCACATTTAATTTTCCCTAATATCAACTTTGTCAGTAAGGAAACAGTACATATGAAATTGCCAAGGGTTTTTAAAAGCAATTTTCCTCAATGCTTGAGGGGAAAAAAAGTAGACAGCCACATCTTTCAGAATGATTTCAACTTCCTTTTGTTACTGCAAAATGCACCTGTGGTTTCTTTATTTCTTTCTTCAGTCATTTCAGTCTATTTGTCCCTATTTGAGGTTTTGTTGGCAAAGATATTGGAATGGTTCAGTTTCTTTTTCCAGCTCATTTACAAATGAGCAAACTGAGGTAAGCAGGGTTAAGTGATTTGACCAGGGTCACACAACTTTTACATTTCAAATTTTAATGAAAGAAGATGAGTGTTGAGTCCCACTTCTGGACTCCCTCAATCTTCCCCAGGTGAGGGTTGCAGGAGAGGGAGACAAGGATGACAAAAGAGACAAATACTACATCAAGATCTCCAAGTGCTCTATTTATTTACCAAAAACATTCAATGCTTAAATACCTTTCCAGGCTCCAATCCACTCCCACTCCATGGCACTTAGTAAGATAAAAGTCTGGTGTTCAAGGATACCAGGTGAAGATAATTCACAATGCTCCCATATACAATGGTTCCTCACAGATGAGTCTTCCTGACTCTAGGCCCATACTCACCACTGCACAAACTAACTGCTGTCCTAATTTCCTGATGAAAAAAAAAAGGCAAGAGCATAAGGAACAAACCAGCAAGAGCATAAGTAATTAGTAGGAAAAGGTCAGAGTAGGTGAAATTATGCACAGAATTAAAAGAAATGTCTTTTATCTCCTTTACCCTCATTCATAGTTGTCAAATGTAAGCAGATCTATTTGATTTTGCATCTTCAAAAATTATTTTCACATCTATCACTCATTGCTGCTGACCATAACCAAATAAATTGCTGAACAAAAATTTTTTTTAATCACATACTCTGAAAAATGCCAGTCAGCCCTTTCAATCAATGAGGGAACATTGAAGAATAAAATACTTATTTTCAGATTCAAGTTTTCTAGTTAGTTAGTGAAGATATGCTGCCAGAGATGTGCCAGAAATTTCCAACCAGGCTATTATTATACTCCAATAAAAGTTAAAAATTGTTCATGGGGACATCTGAAAATATTCTTAAAAGAACACAGCTGGCATCATCACTGTATCACAATGATCACAACAAAAAAAGATTGTTCCTGTTTCATGGTAAACGTGTCTCCTTCTCTTATTTTAATACTACTGTAAAATGCTATTTTACAAAGGTACTCCTTAACAACACCATGATTGGGTTGCAACCCTATGCAGAAATATCATTGCCCATTTTGTAAATATTCAGAAAATTGGTCAGAAGTTAAAATGAAGGGTATGTTGATGAAAATGAAATTTTAAAGACCACTTCTGGCCTTTTCTTGAAAACTACAGAAAAAAAGTCAAATCTGGCATTATTCTTTCACTTTTACCAAAGACTAGAGTCAAAAATCTGTTCCCTAGAGAATAAGTGTGGAAAATCTGTCACAGCAAGGGTGACATTTCTGGACATTAAAGCAAAGAATATAAATAAGTTCATAGCAAGCAAGAACCATTTCTATACAATGACATATCTTTGAGTATATTAAAGTAACCATATAGATTTAGATTGGTGAGATTACTGTACCAGAACTCTTTATTCTTAGGTTCTATATATACAATACCACCAAGTAAAGAGAATGCTCTCAACACTTAGGTTACCTATGAAAAAAGATAAAGTAAGGCAAAGAGAAGAGACTACTGTTCTCAACTTTTTAATAACAAAATAATTTTATTTGAAAACCACTAATTTTAATTATTGAGTCATATTTATAGAATGCTTTTTCCTCTAAAGTAAAGGAATGATCTAGAACCACATAGATTGCTGAGATTTAAAGATTTCAATCATCTCCCTATCATAAAAATTATTTCTATAGTACTTGGCTGATATATTTCCCCCATATTTTCATTCATTGTGAGCTTAAAAAATATGAACATAAAGATAATTCAGGATGAATAATTTCTAAGACAATAATGAGACTAAATTCCATTTATAATGGTGATTTGAGTTAAATAACAATTATGTTCAGCATATTTATTTTTAAAAAGTTAAATAACTCTAAACACTTTTCATATTGGATTCTGTATATTTGGATTTGTATATTGGGAATTGGATATTGGATATTAATTCATGTCTAGTATTTTGGATCTCAAAAAACCATTTGAAGCATCATTCAGCTAACTTGAAACTTCCTTTAGCCTTTTTTTTAATGAGAGAGAGAGGTAGAAAGTGAAGGAAGAGAGGAAGTTAGATAACTGTAGACCCCCTGAAAGATTTTAATTATAAATCCTTGCAGAAAGTTTACATTTGCCTTTTGATCTTCTTATCAAGATAGAGATCAAACAGCTTTCAACTTAATCAGAGAAAAATCATTAAGTTTCATTATTAGTACAACTAATTAGTTTCCTCAGACATTCCTGTATCTTTTCTTTTTTCCATCCTGTAGCAAAGCAGAAAGATTAATCATGTTATAGTATCATGCTGTGGGTCCCTGTAAATCAGATACTGATTATTCTTTCTAATCAACAAAGTTTCTCTGCCAGCTAGTTTCCAAATTCTGACAAACATCCCCCCCCTCCTAAGGCAACTAGACATTTGCATACAATCACTTCTCTTATCAACCAGACAAACATTAATAATCTTCTCAGTAATCTAGTTTTTAAAGGAGCCATTTCTCCTTTTCTATAAAATTAATATTCCAAAACTAATATCAGTTTATACTGTATATATAAATACATATATGTATAAACTTTAAATGTTATTTTAAAATAATAGATAATATACTATATGTTAAACTACACTGAATTCATATATTTGTATATATAGGTATATATGCATAAATACATAAATGTACACATTTTACATTGTATATATACACATAAACAGAAATATACATATATATATATATCCACATATATATATATATAAAGAATAATTTGCATAAGATTTTTCATTCATGGAGACTGATTATCCAATACCTTGATACGCCTAGAAGTCAAAGTTGATAAAAGTTGGACAGAAGAGAAATCCTAGAAATTTGGACTGCCTGCTTTGAGAGAGAAGAAACACAACTCTAACTTCTCTTCAGGGCTTTGAAAGGAAAGAATCTAAGAAGAAGCATTTTTTTCAAGAGGCAAAAGTTATATATTTACCATCAAATCTCTGTCATTATAGTACCACATACTCCTGATCATTTATATACTTTTTGATGCCCCTAAATAGGAAGTTGATCTTAGACCAGTCTTCCAGAAAACTCCCAAGCTGGAGCTCCACAGACTTTTCTCAACCACTATTGGAGATTTGGGAGTGAGAGTGAGGTATTGGGCAAGTTTCTCACCCACCCATAAAATGGAAATCTTGACTGGTGCAAATCAGATCTTCCTTTCTTTTTTTTCCCTTTTTGGTTTTAGTTTTGTACAATTTGTACAATTTTTTATTTACTTATTTTTATTTTTTCATCCATTTGAACATGTATATTTTTAAGTTACAAAATTTCTTTCCACCTTCCCTTCCCACCCCCTCCCCTCAGTGGTGGACAGTCAAGTTAGCAGTGTATTTACAAATTTTTGATAAACAGTTTTTCAGGTTTGTCATTGTTGGTTTAAGGAATTGGGATTAAGGGAAAGAGATACTTAAGAGATAATTTTTATAAAGTGTTCATCAGATACTGAAGGGTTTTCTTTTGTTTTGTTTTAGTTTTTTTTCTCTGGATAGGGATAACACTGACTAGCTGCTCTAATAACAGTTGTCCTAGCTCTCAGAACTGCTGAGAGGAGCTGTTTCTATCAAGGTTGTTCATCTCACAATATGGTTGTTAGTGTGTACATTGTTCTCTTGGTTCTGCTCCCTTCATTTACTCTTAGATTCCAGAAGTCATTCCAGGCTTCTCTATAGTCCAACCATTTATGGTTTCTTATAGAACAATAATATTCCATAGTATTCATCTACCATAACTTGTTTAGCCATTTCCCAGTTGATGGACATCCCCCCTCAGTTTCTTTTCTTTTCATTTTTAGACTTTTGCAAGGCAAATGGAGTTAAAGCGGCTTTCCAAGGCCACACAGATAGATAATTATTAAGTATCAGGCCACATTTGAACTCAGGTACTCCTGACTCCAGGACCAATGCGCTATCCACTGCTCCACCTAGCTGCCCCTATACCCTCAATTTCCAATTCTTTGCCACTACAAAAAAGAACTGCTATGAATATTTTGGAACATGTGGAACTTTTCCTATTTTTATGATTCCTTCTGGCTATAGTCCTAGAATTGGAATTGCTGAGACAGTTTTATCGCTCTTTGGGCATAGTTCCATATTGCTCTCCAGAAAGGTTGGATACACTCACAACTCCACAACTCCACCAGCAATGCATCAGTGTCCCAATCCTCCCACAAACATCTCCAACATTGATCATTTTCCCTTTTTCTCATCCATATCTTCCTTTCAATGCTGATCTTTCCCAACTCTCTGGCTCAAAAGAACGCCACCTCCCTGAGCCTTCCATGGAGCAATTTTCTGTCATCCCAGTTCTCTTACTCCCCACTTCTAGTCACACATTTACAGAAATCACAATCTGCTGATGAACCTCATTTGATAGGCAATATTTCCAATATGGTCCCCCCTCTTCTTCAACACAACCCCAAGGTCAGCCCAGGCAGAGAGAGAGACTCACTACATCCCAAATATGTGCTCTACGAAGAGTAAAGAAATAAAAAAGAAAAAATTGAATGTGGTTAAAGTCAAAGCAAGTATAAGTAGAAACCTCAATACTAACAAAACAAAGTTTACTTAAAATTTTTTTAAAGAGCTCTTGATTGCCAGGTCTAAATGAGGCTGTATTAGGATACTGAACATCTGCACAAGCAAAGCATAGAATCTTCCAACAGATGTGATATTGAAGTGCTATATGCCGATAATGGATGTGTCACTCGTCCATGTGTCATCTGTTAATGCATCTAACATTTTATAGAAAGAATAAAATGCAGCTAATGTTTGATAGGGGAATTTTGTAAAAATGAGTTAGAATAATGGAATCTAATGGTTTCATCTAGATTTCAAGAGTACATAAAACATCTTTGGATGCTGATATTTTTTGTCATTTCCCAAACCACATTTAATACAGTTATGTCAGAATCTCACACAGAAAATGACTAAGGAGTAACTACCTTGCAGAAGTATTTCCCTATTCCCCCCCTCAAAAAAAAAACAGACAACCTATTCAGAATTATTATGATTGGTAGCATAGTAAAGTGATTTCTGGATGAGGAAGATGAGATTGACAATAATAGCACATTGCTCTCTTTGCTCATAAGGAAATATTGATGTTGATGGTGGCATCACTAACAATACTAGATTCCTGCTACTATTGTTGATTTATGTTACGACTACCTGTTAGTCAAGATACATCAAGCATAAACCATATGAACTGCTCTAAACTATTGCTACAAAACTCTATGACATTCAAAAGAACCTCTAAAATTCCTTTGTACATATCTAAGTGAAAAATTATCATAATAGTAAGAGTTACAAACCTAAGTTTCCTCTTTTATGATAGGAGTTTGAACTTGATCTCAAAGGTCTCTTCTTGCTTTAAATCTTATGATACTACATTTTTAACTATCTCAAATATCATATTCTTTTTACTTGGTATAAGGAGAAAAACATCTGAAATTCATACTTTTGAAATAGTATTCTTTTTTAAAAAACACTGATGTACTACCTCAAATTATTAATATAGTACTAATATTGTTAAAAGCTATACAGAGCCTTAAGTTACTATATAATTTTGATTTCAAATTAGTGATTTTGCAGTTTAAGACAACAACTAGGAAGGAATATGGGTAAATTTCTTTAAAATTCTTGCCCAATTCAAGAATCATATAGATAAATATTTGTGAAATTAATTATTGAAACTAAGACACCAGATCTAGGAGGCAAAGCCAAGAAATAAAGGCAGGGACTTACCTCTGCTCTCCTTTGAAGCTATCCAAATCCCTTTAATGACTCTAATCAAATCCTAGAGTGACAGCCCACAAAACAATGGAGTGACACAGATTTTTTTTAGCTCTAGACAATTTGTAAAAGATTGGCAGGAAATGTCTGTGGTACCAGGATAAGAGAGAAATACAGTCCAGTACAAGCCACACCAGCACAGACCCTGTCCCAGGACCTGGCCTTTACTCACTGGGTTAATGACAGACAGTAGAGGAGGTTGCCAGGCCCCTCTACTTTCCACAGAAAGTAAGAACAAACAACAGGTCAAAAGGAGACTTGCATAGATCCTTTTTTGGCACTAGGGACAGGACTCTTTTGTATTATCCATACTTAGATTATTCATGGTTCTGCCTTATTCTCAGTGAGATGAGAAGTACAGGAAAGAAGGAGCCCTCCTCATAGTTTCTAGGCTGAAAAGAATGCTTGTGGTCACTACCAAACTAGTAAACAGTATAAGAGTGTAGTAAGCACACCTCTCCCATACCACTTTGGAAGAACCAAAAACTTTTAGGGTCCCAGAATTACCTTCAAAAACAGCTATACAGACACACACAAAACAAAACAAAACAAAAATGAAGATTGAGACAGTACCTGCTTGAGAAGCAGAGCCCCAAGTTAGCATAGTGTCAAAAGGCAAGAAATGCCTTGGAAAATGAGCAAAAAAGAAAAAGAAAATTGACCATTGAAAGTTACTATGGTGACAGAGAAAATCAAAGCACATATTCAGGAGAAGTCAGCAAAGTCAAAATTCCTACATCCAAAACCTCAAAGAAAAATATGAATTGGTCTCAGGTCATGAAACAGCTTAAATTAGATTTTTAAAATAAATTAAGAGAAATAAAGAAAAATTGAGAAGAGAAATGAGTATAAAAGAATTGGGATTATAAACAAGAATCACCCACACAGCAAATTGAATATAATCATTCGGGGGAGAGGAGTGAATAGAAATTGACATTCAATGAAATAGAGGACTTTCATGCATTCTTGATGAAAAGAACACTTTTCATCAAAATATCAATTTCAAATATATTTTGGAAAAGAAGCACTAATAAGTCTTTATTCCAAAGAGGTATAAAAAGAAAGAAAAAGGACTCATGTGTACAATAATTTTTAGCTGTTCTTTTCGTGTTGGGAAAGAATTAGAAAATGAAGGAATGTCTGTCATTTGGGTAATAGATGAACAAGTTGTGGCATGTGATCATGATGGAATAGAGTTGTGCTTTAAGAAGTGATGACCAGAAAGAAAAGCACAAATTGAGGAATTATGGAATGGAGGGAAATAAAATCTTTTTGATGTTATTTCTTCCTCTCATGATCTTCCCCCCGCCACCCCCTTAGTTCTAAGTCTTCTTTCTTCAACACTATTGTAAGTGTACAGCCTATATCAAATTGCTCACTATCTTAGGAAGGGGGGTAGTAAAAAAAGTGTAGAACTAAAAAGCTTGCAAAAATCTAAATGAAAACTATCTTAGCATGTAATTGGGAAAAAAAGGTAAAAAAAAAAGAAAAATGTGGAAAGACAACATGAACTAATGCAAAGTGAAATGCTCAGAATGAGGAGAACATTATACACAGGAACAGCATTATTGTCCACCTCCAGATAAGGAACTGGGAGAGCATGAATGCAGATCAAAGATCCTTTTTCTTTATTGTTTTTGGTCTATTTTTCTTTAGCAGAATGACTTACGTGGAAATTTTTCTGTATGGCTATAGCTGCACTTTTGTAAAAATGCTTGTTTTCTCAATGAGGGGAGAGGACAGGGAGAAAATATGGAAACCAAAATTTGAAAAAAAAAGAATGTTAAAATTGTTTTTAAATGCAATTGGGAATTAAAATGTTAGATAACATTTTAAAATAGAACCTAAAAAAGAAACTAAGATAAGTAGTTGGTGAGATTTGAACTTGAATCAGTCATTTTAGCAAATGAATAACCTGATGCCAGAGTATTAGAAAAAAATAGAAGACAGATTATATCAAATATTTGATAGAAAAAAGCCAATTTTTATCTACTGATGGAAAAACATCTGCTAACTTGCCAGATGACCTTAAGAAACATTTCTGCATTGAAGCTCAAATTTTCAATTCAAAACTAAAAGGAAAAAAAAATTTCCTTGATATGAGACTAGAAAACATTCTAATTTTATAAATACCCTAACTTACAAGCTATACATACATCTTCATTGGCATCATGTCATCAGGGTTCTTATTCATAGTGAACTCCAAAAGATTAGATTTTCCCACTGGAATAGCGAACAAGTTTTTTTCGTTTGTTTGATTGCTTTTGTTTATTTTTGTTTTAGTTTTCCCTAGAGTCAGTAAATTGAGTCAGAAAGTACATAGCCTATAACTATTTCCTGTGTAATTCTGGTCAAGTCATTTACCTTCTCTCCTCTTCAACTTATCTGTAAAATGGTGATTATAATAATATCTATTAAGTTGTTCTGAGAGTAAATAATTAGTACATAAACCAAAGACAAACATTTATTAAGTGGTGACCTTTGTACCAGAACCCTAGCATTAAGGACAAAGAACAAGGTTAAAGGATAATACATCTTTTCAAGGAATTCCTATTCTGATGATGGAAACAAAAGAAACCATTAACAACGGATGAAAGATATATTCAGAATAATAGCATGAAAGCCCTCCAAGAGAGAAGAAGGCATTTTTTTTTTGTTTTGTTTGAGGGTAGGGAAGAAGCAGATCTGGAGATGCTTCTCAAAAAAAAATGAGATTTCAGTTTATATTTTAAAACTATAAGACACAAGTGAAATGGCAAAGTATCTCAGGTGTTTGTGATAGATAAAGCAGAGGTACAGAAATGATGATTTTTGAGGAACTGCAAGTAGACTAGTGTTGTGGAAATGTGGAGTAGATGGAAGAATAAATTTTAAGGAAAGTATGAAAAGTCCAAGTTATAAGCAACTTAAAATGCCATCAATCGTATGACTTGGCAGAAAAAACCAACAATTAGGACAACAGCAGCATCAACATCTTAAGCTTCGTTAACAGGTCTCCATTGCTGAATTCTGTTGCTCTTAAGCTGCTTGTTCAGTTATGTCTGACACTTTGTGACTCATTCTGGGTTTCCCTGGAAAAGTTACAGGAGATGGTACAGTGGATAGAGTACCAGTCCTGGACTGAGAAGGACCTGAGTTCAAATGGGACCTCAGACACTTAATAAGTACCTGTGTGACACTGGGCAAGTCACTTAACCCCATTGCCTTAAATAAATAAAATTAAAAGAAAAGAAAAGTTATAGGAGTGACTTGCCATTTTCTTTCTTCTCCAGCTCATTTTACAGATGAGCAAATTAAGGCAAATAGGATTAAGTGACTTCCCCAGGGTCTTATAGCTAACACACACACACACACACACACACACACACACACACACACACACACACACAACCAAAAAGCAAAAATGAAAAAAAAACAAACCAAAAATTCTGGAAGGACTTATATGACCTATTGCAAAGTGAAATGAATAGAACCTGGAGAACAATGTGAACAGCATTAACAATTCAATAGGGATGACAAACTCTGAAAGACTTAGGTACTTTAATCAAGATGATTCAAAACAATTTCAAAAAACTCATGATGAAAAATGGCATCTACTGCTAGAGAGAGAACTAATGACCTCTAAATGCAGGTTGAAAAATACATTTTAAAACTTCATTTTTATTGGTTTATTTTGTTTGTTTTGAAGCTTGACTAATAAGTTTTGCAAGATTTGACTTATATGATCTATATCAAATTGTTTGCCTCCTCAAGGAGAAGAGAAAGAAGGAAAGAACTTGAAATTCAAAATTATAGAAAATGATATTAAAATATTTATATGTAATTGGGAAATATGTAATGAAATAAATATTTTAAAAGGTAAGATTATTCTATTAGTTATATGGATCACAATAGCTAATGGATCACAAGTAGAGACTAGATGAAGAAAGACTTGAATAGATGTCTGTTGGAATAGGCCTAGCAAGACTGAATAAAGACTTGAACATTGGTTGTGGCAAAGGGGACAGAAATGAGAAGACACATGTGTGAGTCATTGTGAAAAGAGACTTGTAGGATATATTAACTCATTCAATTTAGAGGGAAAAGGTGAGGAGTTGATTTAATGGAACAATGGTATCAGAAGATCTGGCTATAAATCTTGATTCTGACATTTAGTACCTATGTTTCTCCAAATACTTATTTTATCTTTATGGGTTTGTTAATCAATAAATTTGATGAAATGATATCCGGGGCCCAAAGCTGTTTATGTTACATCACTGAGAGGGAAGAAACAAAAAAGTAATTTTGAGATATTTTTATCTGAATGACAGAAGAAAATGTGGTCACAAAAGAAATAGGAAATTTAGAAAGTCCACATCTGAGGGGAAAAGATTGAAACTTCATCTTCTGATTGAAAGATTTAGAGGATATGACTTCTTAAGCCTCTGCCAGTGACCTTTGTAAAATCATAAGAGTTAAAGGAGACAAAGTTAGATGCTGGTCATGGAAAGGAACATGTATGTGTATATATGTAATGTATGTATGTATCCATAGATAGACTTTGCAATCTATTACAATTTCAGTGTCTTATGTTTTCTTTTTAATGTTATTTAATTTTATGTTTTCCAATTACATGCAAAGAGAGTTTACAACCTTCAAAAATAAAAGAATTAAAGGGAAACCTTAGAATTAAAAGAGGAAAAATCACCTGATCTGTAAGAGAGGAGGTAATGGAATTATAGTAGATCAGTGACCACAATTATGTCTTTCTTTTGGCTTGGATTTTCAGTAATTAAAAAAAATTAAATGATGGTTGGTAAACATATGGAAAAAGAAGCAGAGACCAACAAATCCCATCATGACCCAGAAGAAAATTGACATTATGTTGTATCATTTGATATTTAAAATTAATCTGAAATATAAATTGTTCTGAAAAATTCCCATGTTTTAGTCTAACTCAAAAAAAATATATCTTTCATTCTAATTGGCTTAACTCTAAGTCCTCAAGGCATTGGCCTGGGCAGAGACTTTTGCTTTTGTTTACCCCATAAACCTGTGCTTTAAGCATGCACAGCAGTCATCTCTTAGTAAAATCATCTCATCGAGACTAAATTAAGTGTCAAACCTCTTGCTAGTTAAAGGATATTGTGAAGGCTTTCTTTCCCAAGAAAAATGGGTGAACAAGAATAATGACCATGAAAATGGCTTAAACATTTTCAATGGCTTACTGAGAACATGATGAGATCATCCACTACCTCCTGGCACTCCACTTGACTTGCCATTGAACTTCAATGATTCTGGAAGAGAGAGGCTGACAAACTCCTACAGCTCTACCCTGCTTACATCTGATTCATGAGCAAGTTAAGACATCATCTCAGAATGTCATAGACAGTCTTTGAAAATATAGGTTGGTTGCTTCCAGCCAAGATGGCAGAGAGAAGGCAAGCACTGTGGTGAGGGCTCTTGGTTTTCCCTCAGAAATAATATGAAAAAAAACCTCTTAACAGAAATTCAATCAACAAAACCAGAAAAAGAAGCTAGGAGAAGAACATCTACCAACAAGGTGGGTGAACTAGGGTCAGAGAGCTAGCCCAGGGGCAGTACCAGAGTGAAGCCCAAGGACCAGCTTAACCACAGGGTGTTTGGCTGTGGGAGCTCAGTCTGGGGAGCTCCAGTAGGGGCTAGAGGGCAAGTTCCAGAACAGAGAATTGCAGGGTGCAGTAGGACAGTAATCCACTGGGCTCAGGGCCATGAGCTCCATGCTTTCAGTGGGGTCCTCTTCTCAGAACAAACACAGTGACCCTCCCCACCCAGGCTCAGACATGGGCTGCAGAGCACCCTCAGCTGAAAGGGAGATTAACTGCCTCCCAGAGGGCCCAGTCTACTGTTCAAACATAACAGTATCCAGCTGCATCCCCCTACCTGTTGCAGGTCACAGACTTCCAGAGAAAGCAATCAGCACTGCCTACTGGTCAATCATCTTGGAGCTACTAAGTCCAGTGAGTAAAGCATCTAGGGATCCCAACACCAAACTTGGGTGAACCAGCCCCTCCTCCAACACAAGATCTTAGGAAAATGAAGAAAGACAAGCAGAAAGGGCGGTGTGTAGAAAATTACCTTGAATGCAAAGATCTTAACCCAGAGAAATCTAGAACTTATGAGAAGAATGTGATTTGGTCTCCAGCCCAGAAAGACCTCCTAGAAGAAAGCAGGAAGGAGTTTAAAGATCAATTGGAAAAATTAGGAAAAGAAACCCAAGAGAAAATTAACACCTTAACATCTCACCACAAGAAAACAAATCCATGGAAAATATAAATGGATTAATACAAAAAGAAAATAATTCTCTAAAAAACTACAATTCCTTCAAAAATAGAATTGAACAATTGGAAAAGGATTTGCAAAAGATAAATGAAAAAATTCTTCTCTTCAAAAAAGAATGTAATATGTGGCAACTAATGACTTCATGAAACAATAAGAATCTGTTAAACAAAACCAAAAAAAGAAAAAAAGAAAATGTAAAATATCTCAAAGGGAAAACCATTGACCTTGAGAATTGATTGAGAAAAGACAACTTAAGAATCACTGGATTTCCTAAAAACATTGAAGAGAAAAAAACCCTGGACTCAATATTACAGGATTTAGTGATGGAAAAGTGCCCTGTTATCATGGAAGCAGAAGGCAAAATAGTTATTGAAAGAATGCATCAATCCCCTCTGGAAAGGGATCCTAAAACAAAAGCACCAAGGAATACTGTGGCCAGGTTCCAGAACTATCACAGTAACTGGCTGCATCAACATTAAGGTATCAAATGGCCTGGAATACACTATGACCAAGCAGGATTTATCCCAGGAATGCAGGTTGGTTCAATATTAGGAAAACTGATAGTTTAATTAACTATGTCAATAATAAACCTATAAGAAATCATATCAATTAACTGAAAAATGACTTTGAAGAAATACAGCACCCATTCCTACTAAAAACATTAGATAGTATAGGAATAAGTGGCTTGTTCCTTAAAATAACAAGCAGTATCTTTCTGAAACCATCAACAACCATTATATGCAATGGGAAAAAGCTAGAAGCATTCCCAATAAGATTATGGGTGAAACAAGAGTGCCCATTATCACCACCACTATTCAATATTGTGTTATAAATGTTTGCTTCAGCAATAAGAGAAGAAAAAGAAACTGAAGGAATTAGAATTGGGAAGGAAGAAACAAAACTCACTCTTTGTAGATGACATGATACCTAGATAATACTAAAATGTCATCTAAAAAAACTACTAGAAACAATTGGCAACTTTAGCAAAGTCACAAGATATAAAATAAACCCTCATAAATTCTCAGCATTTCTCTATATTGCTAGCAAGATACAGCAGCAAAAGCTAGAAAGAGATATCCATTTCAAAATAACTTTATATAATTTAAAATACTTGAAAGTCTACCTGCCAAGACAGACTCAGAAACTCTCTGAAAACAACTACAAAACACTTCTCAAACAAATAAAATCAGATTTAATTAACTTGGCAAATACCAACTGCTCATGGATAGGCCGAGCTAATATAATAAAAACAGCAATTCTACCTAAATTAAGCTACTTATTTAGTGTCCTACCAATCAAAATTCTAAAAAATTATTTTAATGAGCTAGAAAAAATTATTAGTAAATTCATATAAGAAATAAAAAGTCAAGAATTTCCAAGGATTTAATGAAAAAAGTGTAAAGAAAGTGGCTTATCCCTACTAGATCTAAAATTATATTATAAAGCATCAGTCATCAAAACTGGCTGGTACTGGCTAAGAAATAGAGTGGTGGATTAATGGAATAGACTAGGTGCAAAAGAAACAGCAGGAAATGACTATAGTAATCTGCTGTTTGATAAACGCAAAGAGTCCAACTATTAGGATAAAAACTCTCTCTTCAATAAAAACTGTTGGGAAGATTGGAAGCTAGTATGACCCAAATTTGGATTAGACATCTCACACCCTATACCAAGCTAAGATTAAAATGGCTACAGGATTAAATATGAGACAATATTATAAGCAAACTAGGAGATCAAGGAATAGTTTGCCTGTCAGATCTATGGAAAGGGAAGCAGTTTATGATCAAGAAAGAGATGGAGAATATCATTAAAAGTGAACTAGATAAATTTTAATGCATTAAATTAAAATGCTTTTGCATAAACAAAATCACTGTAACCAAGATCAAAAGAAATGTAGTGTATCATGAAATAATTTTTACAAATAATATTTTTGACAAAAGACTCATTTCTAAAACATATAGAGAACTGAGTCAAATTTATAAAGGAAACAAGCCATTTCCCAATTGATTAATGGTCAAAGATACAGAGAGACAATTTGCAGATGAGGAAATCAAAGCGATCCATAGTTGTATCAAAAATTGCTCTAATCATTTCTAATTAGAGAAATTCAAATTAAAGCATCTCTGAGGTACCACCTCATGTCTCTCATACTGTCCGATATGACTAGAAAGTACAATGATCAATGTTGGAAGGGATATGGAAAATCTGGGACACTCATGCATTGTTGGTGGAGCTGTGAACTCATCTAACTTTTCTGGAGAGCAATTGGAATTATGTCCAAAGGTCAATAAAAATGTGCATACCCTTTGATCCAACAATACCACTTCAGGACCTAAACCCTGTAGAGATCATGAAACAGGGTAAAAAAGTCACTTATATAAAAAATATTCATAGCAGCTGTTTTGTGGTGGCAAAGAATCAGAAATTGAGTGAATGTGCATCAATTGGGGAATAGCTGAATAAATTGTGGTATATGTATGTTATGTAATACTATTGTTCTATTAGAAATCAGGAGGAATGAGAAATCAGAGAAACCTGGAAGGATTAGAATGAACTGGTGCTGAGCAAGATAAGCAGAACCAGAAGAATATTGAACACCCTAACAGCAAAATGGGGGTGATGGCCAACCTTGATGGACTTGTTCATTTCATCAGTGCAACAAACAGGAACCATTTTATGGTATCTGGGATGAGACTACCATCTATATCCAACAAAAGAATTGTGGAGTTTAAAGAAAGACCAAAGACTATTACTTTTCTTTTTTTAAAAATATATATATATATATATTATTATCTAATTTTGCTATCTCTTATATTTTATTTTTTTCCTTAAGGATATGATTTCTTTTTCAACACATCCAATTTTGATCAATGTAAAGCATGGAAAATATGTAAAAACTATTAGACTGCCTTCTGTGGAGAGTGAGTGGAGGAAAATGAGATTGAGGGAAAAATTATAAAATTCAAAACAATAAAAAATATAGATGGTGGCAGTTATGTGGCACAATGGATAGAGTGACCCTGGAGTCAGGAGGACCTGAGTTCAAATGTGACCTCAGATACCTGATAATTACCTAGATGTGTGACCTTGGGCAAGTAACTTAACCCCATTGCCTTGCAAAAATAAAAAAGAAATAAGAAATAAATAAAAACCAAAAATATAGAATGAACAACCAATCCTATAAATAGAAGCCAGCTTGAACGAGCAGGATGACTTTTTTGTCCTTTCCTCCCCTAAATAAAGTATGGAGTGACCTGATCAAAAATAAAGGGACCAATCCAGCAAAAAGTTGATTCAGATGACCAATGTTTTTTCTAAACAATATTACTGAAGGCAGTTGTTTTTTTATAAAACAACTGACATTCTTTGAGTCTCAGAGAGGGGTCTAGTCCATTACACCGGAAGACCAAATCACCTACCAATCAAGATTGCCTTTCTAATTAGTCAAAGGTGGTTCCAATGATGGATTGTCAAAAGGAAAATACCTGGATCTAAAAAGGACCTTGAAAATGGTCATATAGGGTCTTTGGAAAGTGAGAGAAGTCAGGGACCTCTATCTATTGGTTATTCCTTCTCAGAATTTTGTCTCTTGGAATTTCTTTCCTGATTTCCCAAGGCATAAATCATGTTATAATAACTTCATTTCCTTTCTAAAAAAAGGATTACTAAATATGTACATCTGTACATATAATAGAAAAAATATGCATGGATTTTTGTCAAATATTTAGAATTTTTATTTGTTTTGTTTTCTCCAGAAAAAGAAAGCAAAAGTTTTGCTAGAGGACTGAATGATTAAATTGATTCATAAATTTTGAATGATCAAAGGCAAAGAGTAGTTTAAATGGCTTAGGGTCAGTTTGAAATGACAAAAAGTCCAGGGATATGATATTTAACATTTTTAATTCATGAAAAGAAAAATGATAGAGATGGAATGTTTGCCAGATTTGCAGATGACACCAAATTGGGGACATAGTGATTGGCATATAATGGATAATTAATAAATAAAATAGTTTAAGTTGAGTGGCATAGCTAATATCATAGACAGTCAGGGTTCAGAAAGGTTTGACTGATAGGACTATCAAACTAAATATATTAAATTCATTTTAAAAATTATTGTTAAGTCATTTGCAAGAGGTTTGCATTGTCATAATGAATAGAGCTGGCACTAGATTCTGGAAAAATATAGGTACAGTTTTTCCTTATGATATATTTTAACTGAGTGTGACCATATAAATCTCAGTGCACTCAAACAATTCAAGGCCTACAAGATAAATAATCTGATTCTATGCATTGAGATGGGTGTTTCCAGATGAATTATGATTCTTTTCTGATCAGATCATGCAGTGTTCTTTATTGTCACTTTGATAAAATAAAAACTTTGCTTAGCATATAAATTTCTTCAATATTGCAGATTGTACCTCTTTGTAACTATTTACCAGAGGGAACCCCTCTCTCAAGTGGTCTCTGGTACCCTGGTTTGGAGTTGGTTTTGTGAGGGAACACATACAGAAACAAAGGATCACTTCTAAGAAAAGAATTTTGTGAATTCACTCAGGAGTAGTAGGAGACTATAATTACAGCTCAAACTGATTGCCTGCTTTAGGGAGAGCAGGGTCAATTTAAACAGGAGATTCAAACCCTGTTCCCCACCCCTCCATCCCCAGTTCTAGCTGTCTAAGTGATGTGGTCTTTGAACTACTAAGTTCTCAGAAGGAAGGGAAGAAGGGATGATCTAACCAGGCAAGTATGATCTATGGGAGACACAGCAAGGTGGTGGTGGGGGTAGGGTGTTAGAGGGGGTAGATGAGTACTGAGGGGAGGAAACTCTTCCAGGAGAACATGCTTTTCTTGGGGCTATAAAGATCAAGCAGAAGATATCTTCTCATGCCTGTTTCCAGCTAAATATGGGTTGAAGGACTAGGGAGGGATTCTCTTATGACTATATGTTTGTGCCCAAAGGCCCCTTGTCAGTTTTAGTGCACATTCATAATTTTATTTTATCCCAACACATTCATGTCTTCTTATCCTACTGAATCTTTTTCCATGTGTCTCCCTCCCCCCACCCCATACATCTCCAATATCAGTTCCCATCCAAATTAAAACTCTTGAATTGGCATAAAAAGCAATGAACCTTGTTGAACTGTCCATCAGTTACTTCTCACTCTCACTGCATGACTGATCCGTCTCCTTTTCAGTCAGAAATCTTTCAGATACCAACTTTTATGCTATTGCTCTTGCATGATAATGAATTAAGTAGTTGACCTCTTTTACCTGTAAACCTTTAAAATGGAAATTCTCAAATACCATGAATTATCTAGAGAGAGTTATTTTCTTCACAATTGGTATAAAGATAAATCAGAGTACCACATGGGAAATCATTTTGAAAAGTGAAAAAAATACTCTAAGAACTTAAGAAAAACATAAATAAGCCTTCTGATTCATTTAACTGTGGGACAGTATGCTATATATTCCAGTGGGAGAAAATTTTACTTTAGTTCATCTTTTTGCTGGCTTCTTGAACAACTGTAGTTTTTGCCATTCCAGCTATCAGGTAGCCAAGATTTTTCAACCATGGAGGACACTCTAAGCCATCGTTTTTCTAATAATATATGTTAAAAAAGCAACAACAAAAATAAAAATACCAACAAAAGCCTAGATGGACAATTACTTAGGATCATCCGAGGCACTCTGTCAAATTGAAGGTCATCCAAAGTGTTATATAATCGGGCACCATGGAGTTGTAGAGGGAAGCAAAAATGAAGCATCACTTCATAGAAGAAAGCAAAGACTATTAGGAAGTTACATGAAGGGACTTAAAGCTGCCCTTGATAGTCATACAGATGCTTTCCTTGTGTTTAAAACGAAAAGCTCAAATCAGCAGCTATAAATTAAACGTTACTTGAGTACCTATAAAGGTTGAAAAATAGAAGATCACACAAGTGAATTCAGGATTAGCATCTTATTTTACTAGTGGTTGAGTAATTTCTGGTAAACAGATTTTTTTTGGAGGGATGAGGGACTTCTTAATATGTCCTACATCTGATTTAAAAAATAATCTTCCTGCATAAGTTTGCTTATTAGTAGTAATTATGTAAATAAGAAATTGGGGAAAGAGACACTAAATGAGATGTGCATTCCAGTAGCACAATAAATAATTGATCAGTAATTAAAGTTTTAATGATTACTTCTCTTCATCCAAACCCAAAATACAAGAGCAAAGGGACACTTAACAGCACAGACTGATAGGAAATGTAAAACTCCTAAGAGGAAATAGAGTGTGTAAAGGAGTACAGTATCGTAAATCTGTGAAACATGCTACCACTGGAGGAATAATAGAAACAATTTAGTGAGATTAAAGGGAAATTGAAATTTCCATGTAGTCCAGAGAACAATTGAGTTCTACTCACATCTAGATATAACATGATGTTCTGTAAATGACAACAAATATGTAAATAGGTTTTGTTGTTGCTTATGATGATGATGTCATTAGAATAATTAAAAGCCATTTCAATGAATTGTGGAAAATTTCTTATTTAATTGAGAACTATGAGCTCATTGACCTTTTTATGGAGTCCTTCTGTACTATTCTTAAGATATAGAGGAAAAAGGATTTTGACATAGAAATATTTTTTCCACTGATTTTACTTAAACTCTAATTCAGATCACAAACAAATTAAAATTCAAGACATGTAAGCCCTTAAGATACTTTAATTAATAATTTGGTAGGCAGGTGGAGGAAAGGAAGCTGCAGAGAAGTTTACTTTTAGCCAGATGAATTTCATACCTTAAAGTTTATCCAACTTCAAGTATGAGTCCTTAGGCACCTTCAAATCCTAGGAGACTTGTTTGAGAAGAGAACTAATCATAAAAGACCTGTGTAACCTGTTGGAACTCAATCCAATAATTGAAGGAAACAAGGTTACAGAGAAAGAATCTGATCTCTTTTCTTGAAGAGGAAAGCAAAATTGAGAGAGAAAACTAATGTACATACTTTTCACACTGTTCTTAGTGAATCAATATAAAATTGCCAACAAGAACACTTACAATTTTGCTGGGGAAAAGTATGTGGAAGTAGAAGAATTACAAAAAAAATTTCTAGTATCATGAAATGTACATATTTTTTATAAATTTTCAATCTCAGAACTTGCTCAAACATCAAAGATGCCAAGATCATTCACTGCATCCTGGGCCATTGTCAGTTATTCTGAGTTTTGTTTGCCAATGGATTTGGGTAACTTTGGAAGAGATAGTGAGATTGATGATTTTGTGCAACTCTGGCTCACATAAATACAAATTACTCAGGCATCAAGACATCAATCACCCCATGACATCATTGGTCCTCTTCAAAAATGAAGGAGAAACAACAAAAAAAATTTATCCTGTATAAAGTCTGTTTTGTATATATTATTTTGTATGCTATCTTCCTTATAAGATTGCAAGCTCCTTGAGAACAGGGTCTACCTGTGTCCTCTTTTTATATTCAGTACTTAGCATAATACTTGGCAAATAATAGATGCTTAATAAATGTTTACTATCTGATTAATTTGTAAAATCCATAACAGCATTAACAAATGTTTGTTTCATTCCTTCATTCTGCATTGCTTCATCAGCTACTGTTTATAACCCAAGGTCCTCCATTCAAAATTCTACATTAATTCCCATGTCGTCATCTTCAAGCTCCTATTTCCTTTCACTGTTCTGTGTAATTACAATCATGGGCCCTATAATTATTACATCATTCTCTAAGGTTCTGTTTGACATGAGACAGACTTTTCTCCTGAAATAACTCACCTAGCAGAGCGCTCTCTCTCTCTCTCTCTCTCTCTCTCTCTCTCTCTCTCTCTCTCTCTCTCTCTCTCTCTCACACACACACACACACACACACACACACACACAAACACAAAAAGAGTTGAGAGAGACTCCTTTGCCTATTTATCTGAATTTTCTTATACTTTTACTTCATCCCAAAACTGAAATATGACATGAAGAATTTCCTAAGAGTCAGAGCAACACATGTTTACTGTTTGGGGAGATAGTCTCTAAGGAGAGACTAGATTTATTTACCTTAAAAAAACAGAAATCTAAAGAAGTCTTACTTTCTGTGTCCAAAGTTGGTGAAAGACTTTTCTCATCAGCTCAGAGCAACACAAAGAAAAATGGTTTTAAATAATTCATTCGTAGGATACTAGATCTGAAATTTAAATCCCAGTAGAGATCTTATATCAACCATTCCAACCCCCTCATTTAACACATGAGGAAGCTGCAAACTGAAAATGATTAAGTGATTCATTCTGTATCACACAGATAAAAAATGACTGAGGCAGGATTCAAATCTCTGTTTTCTTAACTCTAAGTGCATCACACTATCCGCCACACAACACTGCCTCTCATTTTAAAACTAAGTTTATGGACAGAGGAAAATATTAGTGGGGAAAAAGTATTTTTCTCATGCTTTTGTGTTGTTACTGTTCTTTATTGTTTGTTCCCCTAGATCTATGATTCCAATGGAGAGGAGGGAAGGACCTAGAGTAAAACTGGAACAAAATTAAAATATAATTTGGAATACTTTTAAAAATGAAAAATAGAAGATAGATGATGCTAATATATGGTTTTTTTTAGTCAGAAAGATTCCAGGAATCCTTATAAATTATTTAGGTACCAGGTTTCTATTTGAATTTGAAGTCTTTGTTGTAGGAGATTTATGATATTGAGGCTTCCTCAATACTGTTGCATATCGGCAAGATGTTTATAAATTTAAGTCTTAGAGTTTTGCCTAAGGTACGAACAAACTAAATGATGAGCCTGGGGTCATACAGACACTATATATCAATGTCAGGACTTAGATTTTCCTGCCTCCAATGCAAACCTATTCTTGATGTCAATCTGACTCTTAATAGTATATTAAATTTAAGACAAGAACTATTGATGTTGCTTTGTTTTGTTTTAGTGAATTTCTGCTGAGTGGAAGAAATATGTACCATATAACCTATAGGGAATTCTTTTCATTTGTATAATGGTTCATTTCTATGCACAATAGCTATACCAGCCCATATCATATCTGAAGGTCTTTTGTGGCTCCAAGTTTTTGAATTATGAATTTCTTTTTCCTGCATGTAAAGTCAAAATAACAAAAATATACATGAGACATGCCAGTATACAGGAGAAATCATTTTCATAATATTAGTTAAGGGCTTTCTTTAATTTTTTCTCCATTGCCATTAAATTATTGAACACAATAATGTAGAGGCAGATTTTTTAAAGTATTTTTTGTAAGGCAATGGGGTTAAGTGGCTTGCCCTAGATCACACAACTAGGTAATTATTAAGTGTCTGAGGTCAGATTTTAACTCAAGTACTCCTGACTCCAGGGCCTGTGGTCTATCCATTGCACCACCTAGCTGCCCTGAGGCAGATTTTTTAAAATGAAAAATAAGGTGGCAGACTTTTAAAAATAAAACTTTGAATTTTTAGAAGAGCAGAAAAACACTTTTTAATTTGTACATGAAAATCTGTGAACTCTGAGTATGTGCAAGATGAAACCTTCGCTAACATTAGATTAACAAGTGATTAACTGCAGGTCTTCAGAAACTAAAGTCATTTTTTTTTATTGGAAATATGTCCAACACAGAAGAAAAGGGGAGGAGTATTAATGTTAGCCTCCACAAGTTCTATTTATGCTTAGAAGTTGTGCCACCTGATGGATTATTTAGGGCTGGTGGTCAGTCACCAATGCAGTGTAATTCTTAATCTTATACAGTTGAACTTTTGTTTAATTTTAAAATAGTCAACCAGTATTTCAAAGACTTGTATTCTTTCTTTGTTTCTACTTTTCTTCCTCCTTCCATTCATCTTTCTTTCTCATTTCTCCTTGTCTCTCTTCCTTTCTTCTTTTCTCCTTTCCTTTCCCTTCTTTTCTCTTCCCGATTTCCCTCTCTCCCTTCATTCTTCCCTTTCTTCTGGCTTCCCTTCATTCTTTCTTCCCTCTCTCCTTTCTTTTGTTCTTTTTCTTTCCTTTTCCCTTTTTTCCTTCTTTCTTTTCTCCTTCCTTCTTTCTTCTTTCATTCCTTTCTTATTCCCTTCATTTTTCTTCCTTCCTTCCTTCCCTTCTTCCTTCCTTTTATCCATCTTTTGTATTAATTCTATTTTATCCCTAAGCTCTGTGAAGATTGAAAAATCAGTTTGTCTTACTTTTTTCCCTGACAATATCCACAATTGTCATTTTTTTTTTGTTAGAGCCACTAGCACATAATTTATAAAATATTCATTTATTATATGCCAGGTATATAATAGCCTGGAGATTCCAATAAACAGATAAACTTATTCCCTACTTCATGGAGTTTGGATTCTAGAGGAAAAAATGCTACAAATATAAAGGATTGGTTCAGAAAAAACTATTTGAAAAGTAACCTATTATCAGTAGGTTGCAGGATAGTAGGGGTTACTTCATTCTCTGTATTCTCAATTTTTAGCACAGTAACTAGCACATAGTACCCACTAAATAAATACTTGTTGATTGATTGATTTGAAAATTGTTCCCAGAACAAGAGCTAGATGGAGAAAACAGGTGAAAGGTCTTTGAGTCCTAGACTGCTGATGGATTACATATTTACTGCTTGGAGACCTAGTTAAGTGAAAACAGGAATATAGGGTGATTGTTATATTTTTGACCTCCAAAACAACAAGTGATTATCTCCCAAGAGCTGTAAACTGCATAAATGGAGAGAGTCTCCACATTTCAAGAAATCAAAGAACCTTAGAGGAGTGAATATGACATACGCAGTGGAGTCATATTCAGTTTTGACTAGCCATTTATCAAAAAAAAAGTGTAATTTTTCTCCATAGTGTTGACAGTCCAAATTACTTCATTGAGATTGATTTTAACTAGTGTGACTATTTTCAGAATGCCAATTCTAGAATTTCTGAATTAAAAAATAACTTATCTTTTTATTCTTTTCTGATGTATTCTGAGTTCAAATTGCAATGAAATATTTGCAATTTCTCTCACCCACTATAAAACCTTATCCTAGAATAATAGAATCTATTGTATTTCAAGGATCCTCATTTTCATTGGATTAGATACTCAGTCAACTAATACAGTAAATAAAGAGATGCTATTGGAATAGTAAAAGAAGTACAGGCTCTAGTTATCAGAAGACACATGGTCAAATGTCCAGTAATGATGCTTATCACTAGCCGTATTTCCCTCCATTCTTTTCCTCCCCACTCTCATTCATTCTATTCTCTCTCTCTCTCTCCTTTCATCCTGTCCCTGTTCAGAAGTGTGTTGTATCTGAGTACCCTCTTCCATGAACTTCCCTCTCCTATCACCTACTCCCCATTCCTTCCCCTTGTTCCCCTTTATCCCATACCTTTCCTTTCATTTTTCTCTAGGATAAGATAGATTTCTATACCCTATTAAGTGTGTGTGTTATTTCCTCTCTAAGCCATTTCTGATGAGAATGACAGCTCACTCATTTCCCCCTCACCTTCCCCTGTCCCACTCCATTGTAAAACCTTTTTCTTGCCTCTTAAGTGAAATATCTTTTTTTTGTAAGGCAATGGGGTTAAGTGGCTTGTCCAAGGCCATACAGCTATGTAATTATTAAGTTTCTGAGGCCGGATTTGAACTCAGGTACTCCTGACTCCAAGGCCAGTGCTCTATCCACTGCACCACCTAACCACCCCTATGTGAAATATCATAACCCCTTCTTCCTCTCCTTTCTCTTCCTCCCAGAAATTTCCTTTATCACCCATTGACTCCATCTTTTTACTATATTATACCATTATATTTAGCTCCTTCCTATGCCTTGTCTATATATGCTTCTTCTAACTGCTCTTATAAATGAAAAAAGTTTACTTGAGTTATCAATGTCTTCTTCCCATGTAGGAATAGAAGCAGTTCAATATCATTCAAAATTAGTCCTTCTCATCCACCCCGTCCATAGTTCATCATAGTCCTGTACTTGGAGATCAAGCTTTCTGTTCAGCTCTGTTTGCTTCAGTAGGAAAGCTTGAAAGTCCATCTTTTCCCCCTGAAATAGGATGTTCAGTTTTGCTGGGTAGTTGATTCTCAGTAGTAAACCAAGATTTTTGCCTTCCAGAATATCATATTCCAAGACCTACCAGCCCTTAATGTAGATGCTGCCAGATCCTGTGTAATCCAGACTATAGAGCCACAGTAATTGAAGTATTTGTTTCTGGCAGCTTTTAGTATTTTTCTGTTTGACTTGGAAGTTATGGAATTTGGCTATAATATTCCTAGAAGTTTTTCTTTTGGAAATCTCTTTCAAGGGGTTATCGGTGAATTCTATATTATTTCTTGAAAAATAAAGTCTAGGCTATTTTCCTGGTTGTGACTTTCAGGTAGCCCTATAATTTTAAAATAATTTCTTCTTGTTCTGTTTTTGAGGTCAGTTGTTTCCTAATAAGATATTTCATATTTCCTTCTAATTTTTATTTTTTTTAAGTATAGTTTTATTTTTCCCTGAGTTCTCCCAAAGTCATCAGCTTCCTTTAGTTCCATTCTGCATTTGAAGGGGTTATTTTCTTCAGAGAGCTTTTTTTATCTATTTTTCCAACTGGCCAATTCTGCTTTTTAAGGCACTCTTCTCATTAGCCTCCTGTGTTGCTTTTTCCACTTGGCCTAAACTGGTTTTTAATATGTTATTTTCTTCAGTATTTTTTTTTTGTATTTCTTTCATCAAGTTGCTAACTTGGTTTTCATGATTTATTTGCATCACTCTCATTCCTCTTCCCAATTTTTGCTCTGCCTCCCTTAATTGCTTTTCAAAGTCGTTTTGAGCTCATCCATAGCCTGAGCCCATTTTCTATTTTTCTTTGAAGGTTTTGGAAACAAAACAAAAAAAAATTTTTTTGGTCTTTTCTTCTGAATCTTCCATGGGACCAAAGTAATTTTCTGTGGTCCAATTCTTCTTTTTCTGTTATTTGCTCATTTCCTCAGTCTTTGACTGATTTATTGTACTTCCAAGGCTTTGGGGGATTTTTGGGCTATCCCACTGGCCCTTAATTCCTCTAGGGTCTTATGAGAGACTCTGACTGTGCTTTGTTATGTGGATGACCACAGGCCCTCCCCTCTGCCCTGGAGCTGTGAGGGGCTCCCTGCGAGGTGCTGTTGTAGGGGCTCAGACTGTAACCTGGATCTGAATGTGGGCAAACAGTTGAGTCCTGCCTCAGGGAGAGCAGAGGAACCTCTGCAGTCTACGCGGACCACCTTACCTTCTATGGCCTGAGAGCTCTGTATGTTCTGGGCAGCTCTGCAGACTACCGCTGCAGATTCTCACCCCAGGGTTGCTCTGAGCCTGGTGCTCTGTTCTGCACTCACTCTGGTGTGGCAGAGCTTTCTCTCACCACCACTTCAAGCTGTTTCTGGTGATCCCTGGGCCAGGAGGTCTGGAAATCAGCCCCTCTGTCATGGAGCCAGGTGCCCAGTCTGGCTGGATTGCACTGTGACTGCTGCTACACTTGCAGTGGCTTTTTCCAATCCCCAGTCCCGGTGGAAGAGACCTTTCCTGAGGAACTTCTAAGTTATCTTGGACTGGGAAATTGTATCACTCAATCTTTCTGTGGGTTCTGCTCCTCTAAATTTTGGTTAGAGTCATGATTTGATGGCTTAAGAGTTTTTTGGGGAACGAGTATCCAGGAATTCCTTCCTTCTTGCTGCCATCTTGACTCTGCTCTTCTCACAATATTAATCCAGATTTTTTTGTAGTTCACATTTCTTTATTTATCTTAATAATAGATAATAGTCTGTTACATTCTTCTTCTCATAATACCATAACTCCAGAAACCAGTGTGATACATTTTATTAATAACTCATTCCTTTTTATTTTCATGTATTTCATAAATACTAAGGAAAAAATACTTCTGAACAAATGACAATATCCCCCAACTATCTCTATAGGAACCACTGTGAAAACAGACTGAAAAGATCCCCCAAAACTGCATGATTGTTAAACCTGTTGATGATTTTCTAAGTATAAAGAAAATACAATAGGATCACATTTTATGTTGTTCTAATTAACAGAGATCGCTGTTCTACAAGAACAGGATAAGGTTGTTAAATTTCTAATTCAGAGTGTCTTTTTACTCCTGATGATCTTATTTAATCCCTAAAGAAATGAGACATCCTAGAAAAAGGAACATGGGCAAAGGGTAGGAATAACGCTCAATTCCATTAAAACTTTTGTTTTTATATATGTGTATAAAAGTTATTTTGTAATGTGAGTCAAAGAAAAATGACCAACTTAATGTGCCTCAATTTATCTATTTATTAAGGAAAATGTTAAATCTGTAAGTTTCTCTGACTCAAGGAAATGGCATATGAAGATTACTAGAAGAACTTAAGTGCTCTTATGGAGTATAATATAAAACTGAGAAAAGTTTTCTTTATCTACAAAGCCATATTTCTATGGAATAGTTCCACACCTCATTCATACTCAGTATAAATATGCAACAGTATCACTTCAATTGAGACATATACTCATATGATAAGGAAATACAGTTACTCCCTATATCAATTTTATTTAGGTATCAGAAAAGGTCAAGAAGATGATATACTGGAAAATTCTATAGATTTTGAGTCAATAAATCCAGTTTCAAATTCTAGCTCTTCTATTTAGCGGAAGTCATTTAAAGTCTTAAGATCTTCAGCTCCTTATTTTTAAAATAAATATTGTATATTTTATTTCCAAGGTCCTCTCTAGCTCTAGATTTATGATCTCATAGAGTGGTATAACAATGTACCAAGGTAAAGTTCATTCCACACAGGAATATTTTTCCAGTTCATTTTTTATTAAACTGAGGCAAACAGGGTTAAATGCCTTACCCAGGATTACATAGCTAATAAGTGTTTGAAGCCAGATTTGGATTTAGATAAATCTTTCTGACTTCAGGCCAGCACTCTATTCCCTGTGCCACCTCGCTGCCCTAAAAGTGGGATACTTTGCCCATTTTCTAGTTTCTATCCATGTTTCTTGTTGGACTCTGAGAAATAACTCAGAGTTGCTTACTTTCAGTTAGTACAATTAGGCTGCCTTTTCTCAAAACATTTGACTTGATAATTCTATCCTTAAAACTCCTGGAGTGAATTAATTTTAGCTTGCATTATTGTTCACAAGTCTCGGACTTCCTCCCAAAATAGGAGAAGAAGTGAGGGGGAAAAATATATATTCAATGGACAAGGATAAGTTTTGTATGGAAAAGTTACAATATTGTCACACAGAAAGACTCAATAGCTATAAAGTCCCAAATTGGTGCAAATTCTACAGTTGAGCTAATCCAGAGTTGTCCTAGAGGTGAGGCTGGAATGGAGACGGTGTAAGGAAGTTGAATTTTTAAGAATTATAAATTGCCAAACTGATGAAGAGTTGGAACGCTCTGTTTCTTAGTAAATCTTAAGGATTTACTCTTAGGGTAGTAGAGAAATTAGAAGTAGGTCATCTGACCTAAAAGGCCATGTTACCTATCCCAGTGAATCAGAGAGCATGGCAACAATGTGATCTAAAAATTAGACATAAAAATCCAAATCATAGATTTAAGTAGTAATTTAATAAGACAAGTCTTAAGAGAAGGATGTGGAATTATAAATAATTTTTATTCTTTTGAGAGAATCCAAATACTTTTAAGCTAGCCTCATTTCTATTTCTTCCTCAATGAACTGCCACTGTACATAATGGTAGTTCTAACTCTGGAAGGAGAAGTAGACTGAAAGGGTCCATGTAGTTCAACGGCATGCAGTGCTAGAATTCTAGAAGAGGTTTTGTTTGTTTGTGTTTTAACGTTACTTATTTTTACACACACACACACACACACACACACACACACGAATGTATATTTTTTCAAGTTACAAAATTTCCTTCAATCCTCCCTTCCCACCCTCCTCCCCTCAGCTGCAAACAGCCAGGTTAGCATTGTACATACATATTTTGATAAACATATTTACAAATTAGTAATTTTCAGTATGAGGAATTAGGATCAAGGGAAAGAGATTCAGAAGAGATAAATTTTATAAAGTGTTCATCAGATTCCAAAGGGTGGTTTTTTTAATGTGTTTTGTTTTGTTTTTCTTCCTCTGGATGGGAATAATATAGTCCATAACCAGTCCAATACAATTGTCCTAGCTCTCTGAACTGCTGAGAGAAGCTGCTTCTATCAAGGTTGGTCATCTCACAATGTTGTTAATGTGTACTTTGTTCTCTTGGTTCTGCTCCCTTTGCTCAGCATCAGATCCTGTAAGTTCTAGAGGAGGATTTCTAACAGCTATTAGCAAATGTGAATTTTAATTATGTTGTCTGTGTCAGTCAAGTATTGTCTATTTAGAAATTGTTTTAATTAATTTTCCAAACTAGTTATATGTTTAACAAAGTAAGGACACTCCTCTGCACTAGTTGCTAATTAGCTAACATCTAAAGTGAGTTCTATTGAGAAAACGAAATTTTAAAGAAGAAAGATCATATAAAGAGTAGGAGATTATAACAAGAAATTTCACCAATTTCTTTTCATTAGTTTTCCAAGTTTTTAAATTTCTATCCCTCCCCTTCCAATTTTCCCTTCTTTCCCCTCCTCCCTCTTTCCTTCCCTCCTTCTTTCCCTCCTGCCTTCCTTCCTTCCTTCCTTTCTTTCTTTCTTCCTTCCTCCTTCACTTCCTCCTTCACTTCCTCCTTCTTTCCTCCTTCCTTCCTTCCTTCCTCCCTCCCTCCCTTCCTTCCTTCCTTCCTTCCTTCCTTCCTTCCTTCCTTCCTTCCATCCTTCTATCAGCACTGATGATAAGGCCAAGAGGACAAGAGAGAAGAGTTGGGAGGAAAAAGAATAGGAAGGTATATCATACACTTAACTAAAATGGTAAAACACATATTAAAAAAGAAAACTACTTACTTATATGCTAATCCTTACCTCACTAAATAAGGTTAATACAACAAGTTAAAGTATTTCTAAACAGCATCACTGCCTTAGGAAATGGACATGGTCATAAAGTGTTGAGAGTTATATGAAATTCCCTATGTATATCCCAGTTGACATTAATATAAGTAAATTGCTTCAGAAGGATTTCACCTCCAAGACACTATTGATAACCGCAACTCTACTCTCCAACAATATTTTAATTCATATTTAAAGGAAAAGCAAGAAGACTGTACCTTATCTAAAACTTTTCTAGTATGGTAATGAATTAATAACTGTGGCAGGTGGTGATAATTTTTTGAAAGCTCAATATGTACCAAATTCAAAATGAACTAAATACAATAGAACCTCATTTTACAAGTACCCTGGTTTATGAATGATTCACTGGAAGGGAAAATTTTTTCTCAAAATTTGTCTTATGGGATGACCAAGAATTCACAATGCAAACATCATGTTTGGATTTGAATAGCACAGGAAAGGATGATGCTCAACTAAGACAATAGTGCCTTTTGTTTTCTCTTTCACATCAAACAAAGGAACCTCACTCAACATACATTGTTCATTTCTACTTCAATACTCTCTCCTCACTATTCACAATCATCCCCTTTGCTCAGTCTTGCATAGCCTCCTAATTGGTCTACCCGTTTCAAGTCCCTCCCCTCTCCAATTCACTCAGAAACCAACATAAAGCAAAAAATAAAATCAGTGAATCAAAACATGAAAGTGATTCTAACAAAAGAAAAATAAGTGAAGGTAGTAGTGTTAGTCTTGTTTTTAGGGAAAATGGCATAAGAGAGAACACTCCTGATGTTGAAATCCCACATGTACTCATCCAAGACAATATCGCTTCCTCTTCCTCCCTTTCCTCTCCCTCATGCCAGTCATGATTCTTCTCGAAGGTAAAGTACAGGGTAATATGTTTTATTTTCTGTTTATATTTTTACTATTGTATTTCAGGTACATTAGAGGCAAAAAAACTTGCTTAAAATTATAATTATTTCATATGAATATTTTGGGGAATGTGGTACCCATCATCTGACGTTATTTTCTGTGGAAAAAAATATGCCTTAACAAAATGAACAAACTCTCAGAATGAATTAAATTCACAAAACAAGATTCTGCTTTATAGAATATATTCCTTTATAGTCTTCTATTATACTACTCAAAGGAACGACTTTGGTGATAAATGAATCATAGAATTTGAGATCTGAAACAGACTTAAGGTACTTTAGTCCATCCACTCACACTTAAAACACACATCTATATAACGACAAGTGGTCATTCAGGTTCTGCTTGAAGTTGATCAGTTCTCTTCTGGCCTCCCTTACTTCTCTTCATAGTTTTAATTCTAAATTGTGCTTAGAAATAGTTTCAGTTAAAGAATCTTCCAAACTAGTTATATGTTTAATAAAGTAAGGACCCTCCTCTGCACCTAGTTGCTAATTAGCTAACATCTAAAGAGAGTTCTACTGAGAAAACTAAATTTTAAAGAAGACAGATCATATAAAGAGTAGATTATAACAAGAAATTTCACCAATTTCTTTTTATTAGTTTTCAAGATTTTTAATTTCTTTCCCTCCCCTTCCAATTTTCCTTTCTTTCCCCTCCTCCCTCTTTCCTCCCCTTCCTTCCTTCCTTCCTTCCTTCCTTCCTTCCTTCCTTCCTTCCTTCCTTCCTTCCTTCCTTCCTTCCTTCCATCCTTCCATCCTTCCATCAGCATTGATGATAAGGCCAAGAGAAGAGCTGAGAGGAAAAAGAATAGGAAGGCACATCAGACACTTAATAAAACCATAAAACACAAATTAAAAAACAAATCTCTACTTATATGTTAATCCTTTCCTCACTAAATAAGGTTAATACAACAAGTTGAAATATTTCTAAACAGCATTACTGCTTTAGGAAATGGAGACGGTCATAAAGTGTTAATATGTTAAATTACTATAAGTTTCAGTTGAATTCCTTTCTCCCTTACCCTAATACTAGACAAGCCTATTTAACCCCAATCTTATTACCCCCAACATCAACTTTTTCTGTTCCTACTTAAGTTTTGCTATTGTTTCACTCACTTTTTACTATGTTTCTTCAAGAATTATCTCTGATATTTATTAAATACAACAATAACTCCTGATTTGCCATCAACAGTTCTCTTTGGTTTATACTTCACAAACCCTCATGCCTCACCTAGGATAAGTTGATTACCTGAAATATCATCAGCACATTAACTGATTTAGTGATTTTTTTTAATTGAGCATTTCAACTCTTCAGTTGCCTCTCCCATCTGATAGGATGGATGACTGAAGGGAAAACCAGTGACACCCCCCCCCCAAGCCTCCCTTTTGTAGAAATTTCTGGTAAATCCATTTTCCATTAATAGTTCTACTTGATTTGACTCAATGGGATATCCCCACAACAGGTACACATTAATCCCCCCCACTAACTTATTTTTTAGCATCAGTTTTGTATTGTTTCCCCCAATTAGATTGTGAGTTCTTTGAGGGCAGATGATACATTTTTTTTTAATTTTTCTAATCATATTTCTGGTGTAATTGCTTATTGAATTGAATTGAAATACATCACAAAAATGCTAGGCACCATTCCTTATTTACCCATTTTTGTAATTCTGCATCCATACTGAATAGGGGCAGCTAGGTGTTGCAGTGAAGAAAGTTCTGGCCTTGAAACCAGGAAGATTCATCTTCATGATTTTGAATCTGCACTCAGACATTTACTAGCTATGTGACCCTGTGAAAATCACTTTATCCTGTTTGCCTCAGTTTCTTCATTTGTAAAAAGAACTTGAGAGGGAAATGGCAAATCATTCCAGTTCCCTTGCCAAGGAAACTCCAAATGGGATCATGAAGAATCAGGTATGACTGAACAACAGTCACAACAAACCATAGTAAATAAAGTTATTCTATCAAAATATTATTTACTAATTGACTACATAACTCTTCTTTCTTCCTAAGTCCACATATATAATAATTTGCTTAGTCCTATTAAACCTGCCTTTCACACTTCAGACCTTTTGGCTGTTCAAACCGGCAGATATATAAATAATTAGACAGAGCTTAGAAAGAGGACAGGGGATGGACTGGAAATGGCCAGAAATGTTTCAAAATAGGCATAGGAAGGTTCCCCCTAAAACTTAAAGCACAAAATCTTCTAGAAGTTATTTTTAATCTTAAGAAACCTTTGATTTCATTTCATTTCATTCTAGAGATAGGTATGGTTATGTAACTTTCATTTTTTTCAAAAGCCATATCACTCATTTCTAATGCTAATATTTGATATTTAAAATTACTAGCTTTTTGAAATAAAGTTGTAATTGATTTGGGTAAAATGCTTTTTCAAAAAAGAAATGACTTAAAGATTTGTGAAATGTAATATCTGAGTGAATAATTTCAAGGAACTAATTTCATTTTTAAGTAAAAAAGAATATTCTATATTACTATAAAAGCTATCTGCAAGGAGAATAATACAAGACTCATTTCCAGACCAAAAAGAGAAAAGTACAATAATATATCACTAATTCAGAATAATGAAAAGAAAGGCCTCCTGGTGGGCATGCTGTAGATCATAATTTCAGTATAATTCAGGGGGTGGTGTTTATTTTTTAATCTGCATACAAACACCATGACATATATAGAAGGGGCTTGTTACTTATTTTGGGGGGTTCCTCTTCAGTAATTATCATACCTTTGCACAAAATCCTCCTTTGTTTGGGAAACTCATATTTCCATGGGCAAGTCATTTCAAATTTATAAATTTCTAATTGTTAGGAAGTTTATTTTATTCAAAATTTCTGGAACAACTACATGATCATCTTGCTATATTCATCCCAGTAAATCAGGAGGACAATCTTCAGTTCAGAACACTGTTTGAGAAAGGAAATTGAAAATTGAACATGACAGAGAGATGCAGACACTTAAATTTGTGCCATATAAGAATCCACTGAAGGAACTGGAGATGTTGTTCCTGAAGGAAAGAATAATGGCTAGGATAGTAAGGACATCTCAAAGCTGAATTCAAATATTTGAGGGTTTTTGATATACTGTCCATACATATTTACTTTATTTTTTTCTTGATTGGTTGATTTATCTTCTTTGTCTCTTGTTCTCTTTGACAATATGACAGCTATGAGATAAATCCTCATATTTATTTATGTTTTCATTTAATATGGATATTTATGTTTTTTTATTTTGAATACTCCTTTTCTCCCATAGCCTTTGTCCACTTGTCTTTTGAGAAATGGCTCTTAGCTTTAGTTATTTATATCATATTCCCCCCACCCTCATATTTTGGGAAGGCGAGAAAGCGTTTACTGGCATTTGTTGGGAAAACTGCCAGTGGCTTGCTATTAGTTAGGGTTATCCCAACTGTAAACAACTTTCCCAGACACTGTATTTCTGTCATTATTAGGAAATATCTTTTAACTCTCATCTTTGAGAGAGTCAGATAGACAGACAGACAGACAGACAGAAACAGAGAAAGACACTGCCATTTATGGAAAAGACTGTGAGGCATACAATGAAAAAGCTATGGATTTGGAATGCAGATGTTCCCTTATTAAAGCTTCTTTTTTGGTTTTACTTTCTTTTTCATGTTTTTCCACTTAATTTTAATCCTTCACAGAATGACTAATATGGAAATATGTTAAACATGATTGTACATGCATAACCTTTATCAAATTGTTTGCTGCCAAGGGGGCTGGTATGGGAAGAGAGGGTGGCAGAAATATGTAGAACCCAAAACCTTACAAAAGAGTGAATGCTGAAAACTATATTTTCATGTAATTGGATAAGTAAGTTTGGAGTCATTAAACAAAAGAAAAAATATTGTGATGTATTTGGAGTTAATTGTAATCTTTGTGAGAGTCTGTAGATACATTTTGACAATAATTATTTTTGTTTTTATTCCTTTATTCCTTATGAATTTTAATTTCTATCCTGAAAGAACTCAAACTAGTGTGTTGGAATAATCAGAAGTTATGGATGTTGATACAAAGTGTTATTGCCTGTGATCTTTCTCACAGCCAACACATTGCTGAAATAATATAATTTGTTTGTATTAAGCATTGCTGTTAATAAATTATATGGCTGATATTATTTATTATCTTAATCCATGAATTTGGAATTTGAATCCAACAGGGGAGAAAAGTTTATGAAGAAATACTGTTTTTATGAATTGGAGTAGGGTACTATTTATTTCAGAGAGATTTTCTAGTTTATATAATTAATCCAAAAATATAAGACCATATCCACACAGTCACAATATCCACATCTATATTTTTATGTTACAAAATTTCCTTCCACCCACCTTTTCCACCCTCTTCCTCTCAGCAGCAAATAGCCAGGTTAGCATTATACATACATATTTTTGATAAACATGTTTACAGATTAGTCATTTTTGGTATGATGAATTAGGATTAAGGGAAAGAATACATAAGAGATAATTTATATAAAATGTTCAGCAGATTCTGAAGGGTTGTTTTTTGTGTTTTGTTTTGTTTTTCTTCCTTTGGATGGGGATAACATTGTCCACAGCCAGTCTACTACAGTTATTCTAACTCTCTGAAATTTGAGAGGAGTTGCTTCCATCAAGGTTGTTTGTCTCACAATGTTGTTGTTAATGTGGATTGCCTTTGAAATTAATAAGAGAAAAAAATTAATTAGGTTCTAAATGTGTTGGAAGCTAAAATGTGCAATCAAGGGCTTTTGTAACTGAGAGATGTGCTCTCACACCCTGAATTGCTCACTTGTCCAAAAGTTGCTATAGGTCACAACATATACACAAATATTATTTTCTTAATTTGTCAGATGAGAAAAATGTAGTTTGAAGAGATTAATTAACAATGCAACTGATATCAGAGGTAGAATATGAACTCAAATTTCTTTTGATTCTACTTCTGAATCATTTCCATTATTCTATGTTTCAATAGAATTATCAAAACTTGGACTATTATTTTTGATAGTTGAGCATATTGTCAACACAACTTTCTTCCCTCTCCCCAAGAAAAAAGAGCACACACACACACACACACACACACACACAACACGGAGAAGCCATTTTCTTCTTTTTTGAATAGCTGAGGGAAGCTATGGGCCCACTATCCCAGAACTGTTGTTTTTGTTTTTTTACACAATGATTGTACTCTTAAAACTTAATCATATTTAGTTCTAGATAGAACCATTTCCTGAGCATTGTGGCACACTTAGAGTTTTCCTTTTCCTCATCTTGAATATGCCTTCCTAGTTAATTGCTTTAGAATACATGCTGACACACACACACACACACACACACACACACACACACACACACACATAAACAAACGCACTTTTGCTACTGGTCCATGTTGCTTGATGGCACTGTCCAATACGTACACAAAAGTCATTGAAGCAGACCCTTATTCTCAAAATCCCATGTAAATTCAAATCCCAGAAGCATTTTGCCTTCAAACAGAGGCCATTTTCCACTGCTCATTCAGGTCACCACTGGCACTATATCCATTAGGAGAATGAGGAAAAGGGAGGTCATTATATTCATAAAAATCATTGTTTATCTTTTGACAAATTCATATACTATCTATGGTTCTGTGTATAGTAAAACTTTCTAACTTATTCTTGTATTGTTGGTTGTGATTCCCTAACTCTATCATAAATTCGTATGACATTCCTCCTATATGAAATTTAGATTTTTTTTTCCACAGATGATGATGATGCTCTCCTAAAAATGTCTATTAATAAGTTTTTGCATGTAGGAAGCACAAACCAAATCCTGGGAATAGATCATTAAATAAAGTTCACTCATAAAAGAATCATGAAATGAATGGCTTTTTTAATTGAGGAAAAGTAAAAATCATCCTGCAATTTAAAAAAAAAGATTTATATTGACCACACTATTGTATGCATCCATCTCCTTCTCTACACTAGAATGACACCATCTTATTTGGAATCATCATTTTCTTTTTCCTCAATACAACAATAGCTTCAAAATGGAGGATACTGACTTTAAGACTCTCTCCTTTCCACTGTTAAAGCAATCTCTCTAAAGCATACATATAACTTTATAATTCCTGTGCTCAAAACCTAGAGACTTAAAAACAATACAACAAACTCCTTAGCTTAGCATTTTAAAAACCCTTTTCAATCTGATTCCTGCATACTTTTCAAAAATTATTTCATATTGACTCTCTATAACACATTTGAAATTCCACCCAAATTTGACTACTTACTATTCCCTAAAAATAGAATACCAATAACCTCTAATTTTTCAAAAGTTTGTCCCCTATTTCTCAAATGCATCATGCCTTCCCACCCAGTTCTGACTCTGATTTCTTTTTTTTGCAAGGGAATTTTAAATATTGTTCCATATGAATTTTTTCTCTTTATTTTTTTTATATTTAAAAAAGTTTCCCCCCAGCTGTATGCAAAAACAAGTTTTGACATTTACTTCCAAAATCTTGAGTTCCAAATTCTCTCCCTTCCTCCTATCCCAATCTCCCCATTGAGCTGAACTGCTAGACGTCTTAAGGGCTCAAATCATTTCCTAGGGGAAATATTTTTTTTTAATTTCAAATATTTTCGTTTTCTACCTCAAAAATTCTGCATGTATTTACTAGGGCACATGTTAGTCAACAGGGTATCTGTTAAAATATATTATATGTAATATAATAAAATATAAAATGTAATATTAAATGTTTTCTATATACTAGAACCTAAGTTCTCCAGAACAAAAGGAAAAGACAGAGACAGCATCTGCAATCAAGGATCTCATAATATAAGAAGATGATGACATATGAACAATAGGGTAGATTGGAATGCAGCAGAAGGAAGACAATAGCATCAAAGGAATCCACAAAGACTTCTCATAGAAGATGAAACTTTGAACTTTAAGTTGAACTTGAAATTGTACTTAAAAACACTATTAAATATGAAAACAGTCATGGAATCCAGGAGGGAATGATGAAGAGAGATAAAATTACACATATATAGGAATGGGAAAGTGCATAGAATCAAGATATGGATTATCTTCTATAAGGAATAGAAAGGAAACCGGTATCATTAGATCTCAAAACTCATGAGAATGAGAATAGTATAAGAAGTCTGGAAAGGGAGAATAGGGCCAAGTTTTGAACAGCTTTGAACTACAAGCAGAGGATTTTATATTTTATCATAGAGGAGATAGGCAGTGACTGAATTTATTGAATGGCTTCAAATCTGTGCTTTGGAGCATTCATCATCTAGAATGAAGAATGGAATGGATAATTGAGTCAATGAGAGCAACCAGAAGATTGTTGGAGTGAGTCAGATGATAAATGCCAACACCAAGGTGGTGGAAACGTAGAGGAATGGGATGTGGTGGGGGAAGGGCAGACAATAGATCGCACCAATTATTATTATCATTATTATTGTTATTATTATTATTATTATTCACAAATATATACACAAAACCAAACATACTTATATCATGTTTATATATACTGTGTATGCATATGTAGATATAAAGCAACAGTTTTAGTGGCTCTAACACAATGGCTACTGTTACTATATTGCATTTTTTGGAGTCTGAGGAGATTGCTAGTGTAATTATCGTTCTGTATGTAGTCCCTTAATTGTGATGATTATAGAAATACTTAGCTTGGATTGGAATTAATAGTTTTAGATAAAATTTTTCCTCTTAGAGACTGAGATAAGTATTAATAAGAAAAAAGTCTGTAAAGGAATTCTTTAAGATAAGTGACTTTAACTTATCTTATAAAAATATTATAAATAGCCACAGTTTATGCTGAGAACTGAATGGTAGAACTATATTTCCAGAACTGAGTAAGTCAGCAATTGTAATGATTCTTCTAAGTCACTGTTGTAATGATGTTTGTCACATACCAAAAATAATTATTCAAACATGTTTAATTTTTTTATTGATGTTAATAAATTTTAGAACAAATAACCATAATATTTATTTAGGCTTCTAAGATTTGGGGGAAGAGATTTGCTTTATCTGGAGGGAGATGAACAAATCTCACAGGAAAAAGACTATGTTTTCCAGTTTGAATAAACTGGGATGTGCTAAGTGATTAATTCATTGGTGCATTAAATTATTAATAAAAGGGAAACTCATTAAAATTTTAATAATTTATGAGGAAATATGAAAAATGTACTTCATGATTACCTTGGGTCCCAGAAAGAAAAAAAACTTGATAAGATGATTAGTCAAGGAGAAGATTAAGGAATAGGGATGTGGTATGGTTGTCAACTAATACATGTAAAAAACGCTTACACAGGATATCCTGAAGTGATCATCCCTAAACTCTGAAACTTCCATATAACTATACATACAAATATGCTCACACATATATTCATATAAAATGTGTACATTACATATCTGTATTGTACAGGCATAGTTGTACTTGATATAAATTAGATTTGAATACATATGTATTAATATATGTTTTACATATGCATGCACAATAATTAGATGTGAATATATGTGTTATAGGTATAAATTGATATCATTTGATGCACACATATTTTCAGAACTGAAAAGAATTTGTAAGATCCTTTCCATCTTCCTGAGACACCCCCCCCCCCGAGACTTGCTCTAATCCACTTATAAGGACAAGAACTGAATTCCAGTCTAATGGTTGTTTATCTTCCTATAGCATAGCATTGTAGTGTATAGAGATGCTCACTTATCCTTCTGTAAGATGTTTTAAGGTACCATTGGCATCCTACATCTGCTGCAGTTCTAATCAATGAATCTCAAGAAAGCTGCAACAGAACAAAAGAAATGTATAGACTTGTATAGAAAGTAATAAAGGAGATGAAGTAGATACTCATGAGAACTGATTTCCTAGTCTTATAGGAGCCTGAAGCAAAGTTGAAGTTGAAGACAGGGAAGAGTATACATGTATAGAAATCAGTCATATAGGGATATGTAAGAATCTGACCAAAAGAGGATATGGTGCTACGATGGTTGGGGAAGAACATAGTGCCACAGGTCCAGGACTGGATCTAGTGGGGAACAGTCCTAGCTTTAGGACTCTTGACCAGAGGGATATTATTTGGTCAAAAGGAAGAAAACTGCCAACTGGGCAGCTTCCTTTAGCTTCCAGGTCAACTTATGGCTCAAAGTGCTGATGGTTTCCATTCTGTGTACTCTGCAATACCCCACTGTGGTTCTAGTCTGTTAGATCACATGTCACTTAGCATTGGAATCCCATCTAAAGGATCTGAGTCAGTTGTTGAACTTAAAAACATTATTAAGAATAGATATTAGGGGGTGGCTAGGTGGCACAGTGAATAGAGCACCGGCCATGGAGTTGGGAGTAGCTGAGTTTAAAACCAGCCTCATACATTTAATAATTTTCTAGATGTGTGGACTTGGGTAAGCCACTTAACTCCATTTGCCTTGCAAAAAAAGCTTAAAAAAAGAATAGATATAGGGAAATATAGTTTCAACATCTTTAAAATTAATTGGCTAGATTAGATGATCCCTGCCAGTTATATCATTCCTTGATTCAAACCAGGAGAACAATGTACACATTAACAACAACACTGTGAGATGAACAACCTTAATGGAAGCAACTTCTCTCAGCAGTTGAGAGCCAGGACAACTGAGTTAGACCAGCTATAGACAATATTATCCCCATCTAGAGGAAGAAAAACAAAACAAAAGAAAACAAAAAGAAAAAAAAACAACCCTTCATAATCTGATGAACACTTTATAAAAATTACTTATATATCTATTTCTCTTAATCCTAATTCCTGGGGTGCTAGGTGGCGTAGTGAATAAAGCACTAGTCCTGGAGTCAGGAGTACCTGGGTTCAAATCTGGTCTCAGACACTTACTAATTACCTAGCTGTGTGACCTTAGGCAAGCCACTCAACCCAATTTGCCTTGCAAAAACCTAAAAAAAAATCCTAATTCCTCATACCAAAAATGACTAATATGTAAATATGTTTATCCAAAATAATATATGTACAATATTAACCTGACTGTTCGCCACTGGAGCAGGGTGGGAAGGGAGGGTGGAAGGAAATTTTGTAGCTTAAAAATATACATGTGCAAAGGAATGAAATAATTTTAAATGATTCTTAAAATAAATCCTCCAATTCATTTTTATGTGTTTGTGACTTTTCCAAAGGGATAAGAAACTATATAACTAATAGTGAGATATTATTTATATTTTTTCATTTTCCTGGGAATAAAAACTTATTTTAACCCAATATGTTCTAGTATTTAAAGGGTTCAGAAATGTTTGGAAATGTTTGGAAAACATTCTTTAGTAATCTGCGTTATAATTTGAAATAAAATATGTGACTTTCATTAAGTTCATTAACATATTTTATATCTACCATTAAGTAAAAAAAATGATTCAGAGAGAATAGAGATAAAGGAGAGACAGATATAGAGAAAATGGGAGATTAATATAAATATACTTATAGAGATATAAAGATGAAATAAATAGATATGGGAATCTGTGATATATAAATGTTTTGTTTAGAAAAAGGAATTCTGGGGGCGACTAGGTGGCATAGTGGATAAAGCACCAGCCTTAGAGGCAGGAGTACCTGGGTTCAAATCTGGTCTCAGACACTTACTAATTGCCTAGCTGTGTGACCTTGGGCAAGCCACTTAACGACATTTGCCTTGCAAAAGAAACCTAAAAAAAAAAAAAAAAAAAAAAGGAATTCTGAGAAAATCACTTGACTTTTCTTTGCCTGCTTTTTCATATGTAAAAAGAACTGGAGAAGGAAATGGCAAACCATTCCAATATCTTTGTCAAAAATCCTCATCACCACCACCACCACCACCATTACCAACAAAAAAAAACAATTCAAAGTGTTTCTTCTTGTAGTCAGATCTGTTTCAGTTCTTATATAACAAACTCACAAAATTCAACATGCAAAGCAAATAGCATATAATTATTTTTTAGGTTTTTGCAAGGCAGTGGGGTTCAGTGGCTTTGCCCAGGACCACACAGCTAGCTAATTATTAAGTGTCTGAGGTCGGATTTGAACTCAGGTACTCCTCACTCCAGGGCCGGTGCTCTATCCACTACGCCAGCTAGCTTCCCCACAAATAGCATATAATTAATACTGGAATTAACAGATCTTGGGGAGGACTTCATAAACAAGATGGGGTTTAGTTGGGAGTTAACGAAACCCAACATCAGTAATCAGTATAGAAGAGGGAAAGCACTCCACATGTGAACGACAAGCCAGAGAAGATGACCAGAATGTAGAGATGGAGTGTTTTGTTTTTGGAACATACAGGAGGCCAATATCACTGAATTAAAGAGCACGTGTATATAAATGATATATAAGAAGACTGGAAAGGTAGGAAATGTCTAGGTTATAAAGGACTGTGAATTTAAGAGCAATGTATATCTGATCCTGAAGGCAACAAAAAGTTCACTGAAAGATTATTGCTGAACTGTAGAATAGAATTGATCCATGAATTTTTCATTTGAAAAATGCTTGTTTGTGTATTAAGTCCTTTACAGGAAGTCTGCTCAATATCATTTGAAGGTCGTTCTTTAGACCATGATTATATGGATTCCAATTCTGAGAAAGTTAAATTAACATACAGAATTGTACTATAAGTTAGATTGGCCAAGAGGACTCCATGAAAGAGGTAAGCCTTATGATGACTCTTTGAGGATATTTGGAGTTGAATAGCCTGGAAAATGGAGACTTTTTTCATGAAAAAGGTTCGGCTTGAACAAAGGCCCAGATTTGGCAAAGGACAGATATATCAATATTTTGGGATTGTATCCATGCACTTGACTCCCTCCTTAGCATCAGATTCCAGGTTGTTCCTACCTTAGGGTGGCTGAGTTTCCCAGCACAGACTGCCCATGGAAAGAAAGAACCCTGGGTGTTACTGTGCAAACAACTCACTTGGGGCCCTAGGTGTTCCCACCTCCCCTGAAGGCGGAGCAGGCTGCTGACTCCCCTTCTGAGAGAGCCTCTGGCATTTCTAGCCTGACTGGGCTACCTTTAGATAACAAAATAGCTCCATGTGCTTCCATTGTGGGAAATGGACAGAGGACATCCAGCACAGAGGTCCCAGAGAGAATGAGCCTCAGGCTTCCCTTATTAGTCAGTCCACTGAGCAAAACCTAGGAGTTCTTAACATCCACAGTCCAGGGCAGATAGGAAGCCTCTAAAATTTTCAACACTAAAAGTCTGTAAGCAAGCCCCCCTTAGCCCCCCAACACAAGAACCCAGGGATAGGTAACAAAACTCAAAAATCAAGAAAGGCCAGGAAAAAAAAAAGAACCCATTAAAAGTTACCTTGGACTTAAGCATGGTCAATACACAAACTCAGAAAAGGAAAGCAGAAGTCGATCTACAAGTGAAGCTATGGAGGAGGATATACATTTACCTACAATCCAGAAAGACTTCTTAGAAGAGCTTAGAAAGGATTTGAAAAATCAAATGAGAAACTTGGGGAAAGAAATGCAATAACAAATTAATATCTCAGAACAAAAAGTTACAGAAGAAAACATGTTTTTTTTTTAAAAAAATACAATTGGGGGGTGGCTAGGTGGCATAATGGATAAAGCACCGGACTTGGAGTCAGGAGTACCTGGGTTCAAATCCAGTCTCAGACACTTAATAATTACCTAGCTGTGTGGCCTTGGGCAGCCACTTAACCCCATTGGCCTTGCAAAACCTAAAAAAATACAATTGGACAATTGGAAGAAGATAACAGCTCTTTTAAAAATAAAAAAATGACCAAATGGAAAAGGAAATGTAAAAGCTAAATGAAGAAACTATCTCCCTGACAAATAGAATTTAAGCAATGGAAGCTAATTATTTCATGAGAAACAAAGAATCTGTTAAAGAATGAAACAATAGAAGAAAATGTAAAATATCTCTTTGATAAAACAACTGACTTGGAAAATAGATCTATGAGAAATAATTTGAAAATAAATGGACTATTCAAAAGCCATGATCAAAACCTCATCTTCAGGAAATCATCCAGGAGAACTGCCCTGACATCCTGGAAACAGAGAGCAAAATAATGATTGAAAGAATCCATTACTGACTTCCTGAAGGTGATCTGAAAATGAAAATATAAAGAAATATTATAATTAAATTTTGGAATTATCAGAAAATCCTTCAAGCATCCATTAAAAAAGCAATTTAAATACCATTCAGGATTACACAGGAACTGGTGTAATCAATATTAAAGGACTAAAGGGTCAGTAATATGATATTCTGGAGTTCAATCTGGATTACAACCTGGATTACAACCAAGAATCAACTACCCAGCAAAATTCAACATACCTTTTTCAGGGAAAAAAGATGGATATTTAGTGAAATATGTGACTTTTAAACTTTCTTGATAAAAGCACTTAGAGCTGAACAGAAAATTAGATCTTCAAACAGGAGACTGAAGAGATACATGAAAAAGTAAATGGGAAAAGGAAAAGTTTGCTTTTCTATAAGACGAAACTGGTTACCACCCATTCCTGGGAGTAAAATTCCCAAAACTCTTGAGAATCATAACACTATTAGAGGGAGCATACTTATGCTGAAAGTATGAGCATAGGTTGATTTTGATGAAATGCTTAAAAAAAAGTAAGGCTGGAGATTGTAATGAGACAAGGAAAGTGGAAACAGAATAGGGTAAATCACATCATATGAACAGGTAAAAAGGACGTATTGCAGCCGAAGGACTGGGGAAGGGAAGGAGGGATTAATTGAAGGGAAAGAGGGACAAAGGAGAAAAAAGGAAAGAGGGAAGAAAAGGGAGGAGGGCTGATAGAAGGGGCTATGGTATTCAGGTGGTATTCAGAAGCAAAACACTGGTGAGGAGGGATAGGGTGAAGGGAAGGGAAAAATAATACAAAAGGAGGGGCAATAGCATGAAGGATAATAGTAATTATAACTCTGAATAAGAATGGGATAACTTCTCCCATGAAATGTAAGCAAATCGTAGTGTGAACTAAAAATCAGAATCCTTCAATATGCTGTTTCCAGGAAACACATTTGAAGCAAAGAGATACATACAGAATAAAGGTAAAAGATTGAAGCAAAATATATTATACTTCAGTCAAAGTCAAAAAATCAGTGGCAGCAATCCTTATCTCAGACAAAGCAGTTGCAAAAATAGATCTCATTAAAAGGGATAAAGAAAGAAACTACATTTTCCTAAAAGGTAAACAGACAATGAAGTTATTTCAATACTAAAAGTGCTTTCACCAAGCAGTATCACTTCCAGATTCTTAGAGGAGTCATTAAATGAGTTAAAGGAAGAGATAGACAGCAAAATTATACTGGGGGGGGGGGGAACTCAATCTCCCTCTCTCAGAATTAGATAAATCTAACTACAAAATAATCATAAAATAAAGTAAGTAAAGGAGGTAAATAAACTATTAGAAAAGTTAGATATGATAGACCTCTAGAGAAAATTAAATGAAGACCGAAAGCAATTTACTTTTTTTTTCTGCAGAATATGACATCTATACAAAAAGACCATGTATTAGGGCATAAAAACCTTATAATCAAATTCAGAAAAGGAGAAATATTAATTGCATTCTTCTCATATCATGATGCAATAAAAATCAAGTGCAATAAATTGACATGGAGAGATATTCCTAAAATTAATTGGAAACTAAATACTCTAAGTTTAAAGAATGAGTAGATCAAATAAAAATTATAGAAATATGAACTTCATCTGAGTCAATGTCAATAAAGGAGACAATATACCAAAACTTGTGGGATAAATTCAAGGAATACTTGAAGATGCTTTCACAAAAGTAGTTTTTTCTCTAGGTGCTTTTTCTTAACCTTACTAGACTTAAACTTTCAATAGTGAACTTTTGGTTACATGGGGATCCTTAAATTTCACATGTATTCAGGTGGTATGTGCATGCCAGGGCTCAGGGCACTGCCTAAACACTTGATAAAATTTCCATGTCAAATGTCCCTGGGATAAGGGTTGAATCCATATTTACATTAATTTGCCTCTTCTTTGCCCATACATTAATCTCCCAAACCTATAAAATCTGCTTACCCCATCAACCCACTGTTAGTTCCTCTATCTAGAAGACTTCAGTGATTTTCATGACCCCTAGACTTGGTTTTTGTCTCCTTTCTCTGTAATCAAGGTAATTTATCTTGAAGTTGCAGCCAGTCAGAAAATATATGCAATGTCCCAAGACTACATTAATTGTATAAAGTGAGGTATTATAGATGATTTATTTGAGTAAGTAGGGGAGAGAAAGTTATGAATAAAAGAGAGATCTCAAATTATCCAACAAAGGAGTTATGTTTATTCATATTGCTAGGAATTAGAAGATTGGAAAAGGTAACTGTTTAGTTGATACCTTTTTATTAATAGATTAACTAAAACATTGAATTCTAGCCATTTCAGTGATTTCCCAAGGACACAGACAGACACACACACACACACACACACACACACACAGAGGCACAAACACAGACACACACATTGCTGCTGTTTTGTTAAGCCTCCTATTCAATTGTATTCAGTTACAAGTCTCCCAGTTTAAAAAAATAAGAGCAAAAACAAAACAAAACAACTAAAAACCAAGAACATACCTCTCCAGATAGAATCCCAACTGATTGGAATTATCACAAATTTTAGTGGTTATTTAGGCTTCTGTTCAAGTCTTTATTAAAAATACATACATGTAAAAATCCACTTTACTGATGAAAACTATTGCATAGTTAATAACTGATTAACAACAACTATGAAATAGGCAAAAACACAAAAGACATAAAAGTTCCAATCATTCTATAGGCTTTAAGTTGAATTTGAAACCATTTTGTATTTATATTTCACTTTGAGGCAATTCAAAATTGTTGAAATTTACAATTTAACAAGCAAAATCAGGACACTACTCTTGAGAAAGGGCAGGTAGGTGACACAATTCTTAGGGTGCCAAACTGGGAGTCAATAAAGACCTCAGCTGAAACTGTCTTCATAATACTTAGCTGCATAACTCTGATCAAGTCACTTAGCGCTATTTGTCTAAATTTCCTCATTTGTAAGATGAACTAGAGAAGAAGACGCCAGATCACTTCAGTCTCTTTGTCAAGAAAACTTCAAAAGGTGTCATAGAGTGGCACTGAAAATGCTTAAGTATTAACAACAATCTGAGGAAAAAGCAAACTAACTTTAGAAGAGAAAAAGAGTGTTAATTTTCCCATTCATTCTCATTCAATGGCTGCACATGACTTACTCCATGCTGATAAAAGTCCAGATTTACTTCTCAGACCCATTTACAGCATGAACCAAAGTAAACCTGCCATATTTTGTGAAGATGAAATGGGTATTTGAGAGTTCTGATATAAAAGTGTTTTTTAAATGACTGCAGGCTTCATGGTATGATGAGCTAATAGAATTGAGTAAATAGAAGATGTCAGTAAAAGATATAACTAACCCGACTGGGTGCTGACATGAATTTGGAAACAAGCTGTGCCATGGGTAATCTATAATTAAGATGGTCATGTAATGAGCCAGTGGAATAGATACATTAAAAACATGAGCCTGGTGTGAATATTAGTCTTTATCCTTCTAAAAACCATTTGCACAGAAGGACTGATTTGGAATTTACTGTCTAACATATTTGCTTGAATTTTAATCCTTCAGTTTGGAATGTCTAAAATATTAAAGTCTATGAAAGTTTCAGCCAATTCCTAATGAAAGGAAGCTACTCTCCTTCCCCATGGAGTCATTCTAGATGTTACTTCTATATGCATTTCATTTGTTTTTCCATAATAGACTATGTTCTGTATTTATGCTATAAAGTGACTGCTACTTTTAATGGATATTTGAACAAAATTATATGGTCACTCTGAGGCTAGCTTTGAGGTCAAATGTTATCGCAATGTCTAGATACAGAATAAAATTCTCTGTCCTTATTGAGTTCTATTGGAGCTATTTCTTTCTATAGGGACATATCAAATTATAATTTTTGTCCTTGTGATGTTTCCTGGAGCAAAGACTATTTCTTGTAGTACTCCACATTTTACCTTCATAAATAAAACATCTTTGCTCTTTTTGTGCATTCTATTTGTTATTATCAACAATCCTTAGGACTAAGAATCAGCTTTTATTTTATGGGGTTGTCTGTTTTATTGTTCCTTTAAGCTACTCTGTGTTGGGAATGCTTACGTGAGAAATGCTACAGATATTAGGAGGCTTCCTTCTATATAAGTTTGTTCTCAATTAAAGCTCACAAATCCTTTATTCTTCCCTAAGTAATATTTTCTTCACAACCAGTGGCATTTTTAGAGGAAATCATTTGAGGAAGTGAGGGCCCCTGGAGACTAGTAAGGATGAACAGCAGTCAATCATTCTCTTCCCTTCATAAAATAGGAACTATGTGAATTGGCTTATTCTGTGTATTATTTTTAATTCTATTGACATTTTTGGAAACTTTTCCATCCAATTATAGAGATTAATTGCTGCCTATTTCACAATAGAAGTTAGCTAGTCAAAATGTTGATTTGTGATAGCTACATGAACCAACAGATTAGAAACAATAAGGAAATCTACTCAGGCCTTCAATCTAGAAATCCACCCTCCTAGCTCTTTTGCCTTGATTCTTTGCTTTTCTTTATCTGCAGTGATATGATAACAAGGCTATTTAAACAAGTTGCAACTGATACCAGATTATTTATAAATAGGTTGGTTTATGTAGTTATCATAAGTTGCCATTTTGACTAGCTAGTCATTTATGTGTCTCTAGGGTCAAACATAGTCTTTGCTCGTAGTAGGAGATGAATAAATATTTGTTAAGCTTAATTCAATTGAATAGAATGGAAAGACTTTTGTCAGTTATTCCTCAAAGAAAATCTATTTGTAGCTAGCAAATCCATATTGTCTTGAAAATCCCTTTTTTTCTCTAAATGCTTGAAATCTTTGATATTTAATATGACTGTCACAAATATCTATATAGTTATTTATATATAAATATCTGTACATTCATACACATACAAATATAGATATATATGTTTGTATATATACAAACATAAACATATATGCTTAGAAAGGCAATTTTATGTAGTGGTAAATATACTGGATTTGGGGGGCCATGAGTTGGAAATTTGTATCTCATTATTTTGTGATTTTAGGCAAGTTGCTTAAATTTGTTGACCTTTTGGGGGGCTCTGTAGCTTCAGGAGGTTAGACTACTTAGCCTCTAGGGTTCCTTCTTGATCTAAATCTCAACCAGCCTAACTGATTTATTAAGTGACCACTGTATATAATCTTGTATTAGACCTTAGGGGTATAAGACAGCATTCTTTCTTCAAGGACACAGCAGGTAATAAGAAAAATAGCAAATTTAAGTGGAGAACAATTCAACATTTAGGTACTTTAGGAGTTTGGTCTGAGCTAGTTGCTATGAAGATAAAGACAAAAATATAATGGTGCCTCATCTCAGGGAACTTACATTCTACTAGAGTGTATCATGCGTTCACAGATAAGTTCTGAGTGATTCGAAGAGGAAGACATCATTTTTGTTGGAGGCGAGCAGAGAACATACACGGATTCTATTTATATTTTAAAATTTATTTTAAGACAATATGATTTAAGTGACTTGCCCAAGGTCACACAGCTAAATAATTGTTAAGTGTCTGCAGCTACACTTGAACTCAGGTCCTCCTGACTCCAGAGCTAGGGCTCTATCCACTTCACCACCTAGCTGCTCCATACACTGATTCTTAAAGGAAACTAGGCACAGGTGAGAGAAGTTGACATTTCAGGGCTGTGGAACAACTTGTGAGGAATTGCAGAGATAGTGCAATGATTAGAGAAGAATAAATAGATTCATTCATTTGAATCTCAAACTACACAAAGTAGAGCAAAAGTTCTGGTGGGCAGATGCCTAGTTCAGAATTTTATTAATTCTAGGCTGCAGGGTTTGCCTTTTATCCTAAAATGGATAGAGAATTATTTGAGATAATTGAGCAAGGGAATGACTTGGTCAGAGCAATGTTCTCAGAAGATTTTCTTGGAAGCCTTTTAGAGGATAAATTGGAAATGGCAGTGATTAGAAGCGAAGAGACTGATTATAATAACTCATGTGAGAGGCAATGGTTGTTACAAATGCATGAAGAGCAGGAAATCTAAAGATGTGGGAATAGAATTAGCAGCTTTGATCATTCATTTTATAGAAGAGATGAGGGCAAGTAAATAGAGTCAAAGATGACTCCCAGGATTTAAGGGAGAATGCTGATGTTTTCAAAAGAAAAATGTTTTGATTATTATGAATACCCAAATTAGCTATAAAGAACATATAAAAATACTATCTGCATCCAAAGAAAGAAATAGTCAATAGGAACATGTATAGAATACTATTATGCACACATGCATGTGTGTGTGTGTGTGTGTGCACACAATAGAAATGTGCGAATGCATGTATATATATATACATATAAGTATCCATCTAGATGTGCAAACATGAATATATCCATTTGTATTCTATATGAATATATAGTACACATAATTATATACGTACATACATACACTCATTCATTCACTCACCTCTGAGTCTAATAGTACCTATCTCTAGGGCAGGGATGGAGAGGAAATGTAAAAAAAAGAGAAATTTAAATAATCATTTGCTATATCTTTAAAAGGAAAAGCAAGTTGTACATAGTAGATTTGCAGTTTCATGTGCAATCATCTTTTTTATTATACTATAATATGAAAATACTTATTTTATTCCATAAATTTAAAAATAATATCATAGATAAAAAATAAATAGAACATTAAGAATATAGGGAGAGCAGGCATGAGAGGGAAGTCAACAAAATCTCTTTAGAAATGGTGAATTTTTGATAGTAATGACAAATCTAGTTAGAGTAGGAAGGTGATAATGTGGAACCAGAGATTTAGACTTATTAGCATAATCTGCATCAGAAGAAGTCCATAAAAGATATTTATTGCTTCATTAATTCATTAATTTCTATATAGATTTGGAAGTCAACTATATGTTAAGTAACAGTCACAGAATGCTTTAATATTTGAAAAGTATTATTCACATGTCTCATTTGATAGTCTCATCTATCTTGGAAAATAGGTGCTATCTTTATTTACAGGTAAGGAAACTGAGAGTAAGAGAGAATAAATGACTTGTCCAGGGGTCACAAAGCTAGTAGAAACCTAAGACAAGAATTCAGGACTTCCTGATTTTAAGTCCAGTGCTCTATCTGCTACAAAGAAGATCACTTGAATATGTGATAGTTGATGAGACCAATAAGGGAAAAATTACAGAGGAAAAGAGAAAGAATGCCTAAGACAGAGGTCCAGAATTTGACTCGTACTTAGGGGAAAATGATAGATAATGATTCAATAAATAAAATTTGGAAAGATAAGGCTTGAGAGTGATTTGGAGCAGTTTTATAGGAGGTTGGGTGGGAGAAAAGTATTAAAGGAAAGGGGATCTTTGACAGTGTTATTAAGAGATATGTAGATGCCAAAGTCTGGATAGGCTAAGAAAACATCAAGCTTTTAGCATTTAGCTGATAATCATTGAAAGAGAAATTGTATTAAATAGGTGCAGGATCAGAACACTTAATTTTGAAGCAAATGGGTCATGAACAAGCAAAGGTAATGATGGTAGAGGCCTTTTTGTAGGAGTTTGGCTCTGAAAATGAGCAGAAATATTAAAAAAATAACTTGAGGTGAGCTGATGATAGGGTGAGAATGTTGTATGTTGTTATGATAGGAGTAACTTTTGTTTGTTTTGTGTTCTGCAGAGAAAGGAAGTTAATGGGCAGTAGTTGATGATGAAAACAAGTGAGAAGATCCCCCAAAAGACCAAACTTTAAAGAAGTGGTGAAATGAGCAGAAGCAAGAGAACATTGCATAAAATAATAGCTATATTGTTTCAAGAACAACTTTGAATAAATGAGTTTTTTGACTATTATAAATACCCAAATTTTCTATAAAGATCATAAGAAAAAAGGATGCTATCTGGATCCAGAGAAAGAATTGCTACTAAGGATACATAGAATAATTTTATGTATATATATATATATATATATATATATATATATATATATATATGTATGTATTTGTGTCTAATGGAAGTCATCTCTAAGAAAGGGATGGGAAGAAAAAGGAGACAGTAATGTGATTATTTTGTTGCATATTTGAAAATAATAGCAAGTTGTGCATAGATGATACATTCTATCATCTTTTTATTCTATGTTATAGAAATGCTTATTTTTTCCATGAAATAAGAATAAAATTTAATAATAGAAAAGATACAATAGAATGGGATGGGAAGAGTTCCAAGGAGCAAGTGGAAGAATTGTTTTGGTCCTGGAAAAGACAAATATTAGAACAAAAGAGGAGACATATAAATGTGATGTCAAAGTCTTTTTTATTGAAGAGTAAAAGAGAAAAGGGAGTTCTCAGTAAATAGCATGCAAGTTGTCTGCATAAAGGGAGGGTAAAGGAGATGGCACAGTGAACCTAAAGAGGGAATGTAAGAAAAAATTGGATGCAGGAAATTTGTTTAAATCATCAGTCAGAGAAAAATAAAAGAATTGACACACCACAGAGAGGGACCAGATGGAATCAGAGCATACAAATGTAGTGGACCCTCTTGGCACAGTTATGTGACTTCTTCCAGTCAGGTTCTGCAATAGAGAGGAAATGCTTTTTAAAAAGATAAATAGCAATGTATGTGACTTTCGTTTTAATTTTGTCACTGCAAAAGCAAGGTTGTTTGCATAAAATGTTTCATATTTACAGCAGACGGAAAGGTAGCCAGGTTGCTCATTAATCAGTGTGATGATCTTGTCTGGGCATTTAACACCCCAAAGAGATAATAATCCCTCCCTATATCCTCCCCTCCATTATAATTCTGCCGACTATACAGGAGAACTGTTGGGACTGTTGGGAGAAAGCAGAACTAAGTCTCTCAAGATAATCATAAATTTTTCATTATGCTGTAGAACAAAATCACATACTTCCCTCTCCTTCTGGCTTCTCTCTCTACTCAGGTTTGTATGTATACAACACTGCCTGAAATCTAGGGGATAAGAATTTTTTTTTAAATGGAAATGTTTTCCTTTGCCAACATGTAGCTTCTGCCACATATGTCATGACAAAAGATAGATGTGTTTCTGAATCATAAGAGTTAAATTTTAAGAATAAAACGTCTAATATGTCCATATAACTGCTGTGGCAATCTCTTACATGTAACCCCCCACAAGAGATACACCTGTTTAAAATCATTATGGGGTTAAGCAGCTACTTCAATACCTGGCTAACCAGTCCTAACTGAGGTTTTGACTTTTGACAATCAAGCTGTAACAGTTCAAATAATTAACAGTATAGCAAATAATGCAACAATAAAAGATCCCAGAGCTGGAGTCAGGAGGACCTGAGTTCAAATGCGACCTCAGAAACTTAATAATTACCTAGCTAGGTGATCTTGGGCAAGTCATTTAGCCCCATTGCCTTGCAAAATCCAAAAAAAAAAAAAATAACAAAAACAAAAACAAAACAAAACCTAACAACAATAAAAGATCCCCTTGTATACATAATTCAAGAATTATCGTATAAACAGTAAGAAAATATGTTGGATAACTCACAAAGTCAAACAAAAGAGGTTTTCCTCAACCCATTCATCTAATTTTGACTCTTCCAAAGCTCTAATCATGAAATCATGAAATAGAACACCCAGAAGTGTATTCTTCAACTGCCTAGAGGCCCAAAGATTGCCCATTATTACTGTGCTTCTCCATCCAGAGATGGTCAAGGTTTGTTTCACTGTTGCATGTAACATGCCTGGGATTTGTGTTATTGTGCAGAAGTAGATAAAAATAAACTTGGAATCTAAGAAGACACAACTCAAGTCTCCTGGTTCTATATACTTCAAACAATATCAGTTCATGTAACTCTTTCTATATTGCCTTAAAAATACCGCTTTTATCATTTCGTAAGGCAACATATGATCACATCACCTTCACATTCCTTAACTTGTTCAACCATTTCCAAATTTCTATTTTTCCAGTTTTTGCCATCTTGAAAAGTCTCCTTAATATGCTCGATTTTCCTCTTTCATTTATTTCCTTAGGATATACACCAAGTGGTTGCCTTATTGATATGGGGAAGAGAATAGACATTTTTTAAATACCTAACACTGACATTGTGTCTGCCATTGTGATAACTCCTTTTTTTTTGCAAATATCATTCCATTTTATTCTCATAAAAGATCAAAGAAGTAGGCACTGTGGTTGCGTCAGCTAAAGCTGGCAAGAGTTAAAAGACTTAGCTAGGGTCCTATAGTTGTAAGTGTCTAAGTTGAGATTTAACCTCAGTTGTACCTGTCTCCAGGTCCATCCTTCTATTTATGGTGCTACCCAGTTCTTTGAACTCATATTTGAAGAATGGGTTCATCAGATCACAGATTTAAAGGATTAGAGAGATCTCAGAGAGCATCTAGTCCAAATTGTTCATTTTACATAAAAGTAAAATGAGACCCAGATAAAATAAGTTCTCTTGCTGGAGTTGGATAGTGTTTTTAATGCCATCCTTTTGAATTAGAAGACCGAATTCCTTGAATTTTTTTTTAAATCTAGGAATATATACAAATATATGTTGTTAGAATTCACATTTTTTACATTTAAAGTAAGTTATGGTCTGTCATAATCATTTTCAAAACTCTTATACTGTAATTGTACCAATTTACTTTCTCTTCCTTTCCAATATCTGTTCTACGATATCAATGCAGACACACCAAAATTGCCTAAAAAGGAAACGATCTTGAGGGAAGTACTGAGGGTCAGTTTTAGTTATATGCACACAATATACAACATTTTTTGCCATTGTTATTTCATAATGATAAACTTCTTCTACTGAATAAGTATAATATGCCTCAAGCCAGCTTCAGAGATTTTTTTTTTCTTTTTAATGGGATAGAGAGAGTCTCTGAAGGATTAACTGGCTAGAACTCTTCACAAAATAACATCCAACACTAACAAACCTTTGTGACATGCAAAAATACCTGATGGAAATCTTTGGTAGAGGATAGTTAACAGAGAGAAGCTTTTCTGGCTTTTATGATTAGAAACTTAATATTTATTTGGCTTCCTAAACATTCAAACTTTGAAATATGAGTCCAATTTGTATTGACTCCCATATGACAATAGAATTACTTTTATACTTATTTATGTGCTTATTTCAAAATCTTTTAGAAAGTTCATTTTACCTTCTCACTTAATTTCATTCTATAGGAAAATAATTGCACAATTTTAATAGAAGAAAGTCAATGTTTATTAGCACTGTTGTAAGCCTAAGATAAATAGCTAAAGTTTTAAGACCATGGCCATTTGTTTTGTGCTTTTCCCCCCCATCATTTGGCAAACTGTTCTTAATGAATGAAAATGTCTCTCATGGTTCTTACTAGGAGAACATATGTTTAATTCTTGATTTGGAAATATACCTAGTGGTGGCAAATCATTCACATGGGAGGATGGGTTTGAATTTTAGAACTAGTCCAAAGCTCTCTAGTATAAAAACTTATGAAAAAGAGGGAGAGTCCAGGTGGGTAATAATAGCTTTTGATCTTATACCGGCACTATTATAAAATGATAAGAGGAAATATCTTTTCATAAAGTAGCTAAAAATTTAATCCTAACATTTTTTAATAGAGCCAACACAATTGAAATAAATGAAGAAATTCTACAGTATAGATTTTTTAAACTATTCTCTTTGAAGAAAATTTTAATTCCATTTAACAAGCATTTATGCACACATTATTTGCAAAGCAAGACAGGAAATATGGTATAATGAATAGTGATTCATCCCTAAAGTCAGGACATCTTAGTTTCAAGTCACAATTCTGACATATACTAGCTGTATGACACTGAGCAAGTCATTTAATCTCTTACTTTTCTCAGTTATCTCTAAGAATATAAATTGTTGAGCAGTTGTGGACATGCATTGGTAGAGCAAGTTTCCTTGCCAATCATTGTTCAATCATCTTCATTTACATCACTCTTGTGACCCTATTTGAAACTTTCTTGAGAAAGATATTGGAGTAGTTTGCCTTTTCCTTTACCAATTTATTTTACAGGTGAGGAAACTGAGGCAAGGAGAGTTAATTGATTTGTCTAGGATCTCATAACTAGTAAATGTCTGAGGCCAGATTTGAACTTGTGAAGATTTAGTCATCTTGACTTAAGGCATGACCCTCTATTCATTACACCATCTTACTGCCCTTGTGCAGAGTTTCCAATATCAATAAAAAACATAGGCCTGTTCCCCTTGGGTCTCCAAACCCCAGATTTGCAAGGCATTGTACCTGATTCTGGAATCAGTCAACCAACCATTTAATCTCAATCAATATATTCACCAACCAGTTCCTACATTCAATAAGCTTGCATTCTGTTGAGAAATATAATATTTATTCAGATTGGTACATAACAGATAACTTATAGAAGTGAACCCTAACAAATGGCAGGATAAGGGAAGTTTAAGTATAAGAACTGCATTTAATCTTGGAAAGAAGACTGGTGTTTATGTGTGTCACTCTAAAGTCTCCTCATGAATACATTAATATTTAGTTATTCGAGCACTGAGTATTTCAGCAGTTTAATCAAACTGTCATCTTTAAAAACAAGAAACCCATTAAGTCCTATCCTGGAATGGTACCTGAAAAGATAATCTAATCCAATACTCCTAATTTTTGAGATAAGGGAAATGGGATCCAAAAAGGAAAAATAATATTTTAACTTGTTCATGAATTAGATTTAACTGAGGCAGTTGAACAGATATCGTCAACCTCATTTTCTCTTCCATAGTCATCGAAGTTCAGTGATAAGACAAAAGTCAAGATGACTAGTATTGACCAGATTTCAGTGGATGATCTTCATGTCTTCCATATCTGACCAAGTTCTATGACACCACTGCACCCACTTCAACTGCCTACATGGCCATTGGAACACATCATTCTCTTTTGCCATTCCAAGAAGGAAGGCTTCACCTGATTGGGGTAAAGCATTTCCCTAATTCACCAATGACTTTGAGGGCTAGCAGGAACCTGGTTTAGGCTATCAGCTAAGATGATTTCAGGGCAGCTAGGTGGCCCATTGGATAGAGCAACTGGCCTTGGAGTCAGGAGGATGGGAGTACGAATCCAGTCTCTGACAGTTACTACTTGTGTGACCTTAGCCAAGTCACTTAATTCTGATTGCTTCAATTCAGGGCCATCTCCAGTCATCCTGATTCATGTCTGGCCACTGGACCCCAGTGGCTCTTGAGGAGAAAGTGAGACTTGTGTATTAGCTTCCCCCCCCACTCTAATCCAATCCATATGCTTGTCATGGCATCACCTCCTTGATGTTTGGAGGACAAACAAAAAACTAACAAATAAACATTATTGTGATGTAACTGTTGCACATCCTGCGGCTTCTTAGAGCCACAGGTGAAAGTTGGGTACTAGGTGGACCCCAGAGGTGAATGAAGAGTCCTGTATAGGGCTCTTCATATCCTCACTCTAGAGGTGCTCATTATCCTTGAATAATTCATATACCTTATATACACTTTATAAGCAATTGGGAAGCTTTCATAAATGAAAAAATGAGATGCAAATCCATCACAAAATGAATAGTATAATTGTTTACATGAAATTATTATTGCTTTAATATTGTTATTGTTACCTAATTTGAGCTAGCAAAGAATAAGAGATTAGGAAATTTAAAACCAGAAAAGTTAAATTACTTACTCTAATAAAAATTCAACACATAGTTTGAGGCTAGTTTTCTTAAATGTCCAAATCAGACCTCTAGCCTATCTCTTCCCCCTCTCCTGCCACAAATGAGGTGAACTCCTTCTCTCAGATTCATCTTGCCCCCTTCCCTCACACACTACTGGTTCTTTAAAGTTTCTGTTTATTTTTTCCCCATTGGTTTTTTTTGTTCATCAGTCTTTGCTTCTTAGTAGTGACATCCTCTGTATCCTCATCATGAGCTGCCTGTTTGCCTGTAGCTGATTCAGCTTTTTCATCTCAGTCTTCCTCACAGTCTCTTTCTTCTTCCTCATTCTCTTCTCCATCCTCTTCATCCTTATCTACTTAATTGTTGACCTCCTGTTCTCCATTCTCCTCATTATCATGCCAATTAGTGGGGGCCCTCTCAGTCATTCTCTATCTCTTCCACCACTTCCTTCCTCTCTTTTAGGTCCTTGGTTAGGATTTCTATTTCAGACTTATTGAACAGTGGTCCTATATCACTCTCCACCATAAAATTGTCCAATGTATCTGATAATGCAATGCATTTGCTTTACTCCTCTCATTTTGTCACACGTCAAATATGAGAATTTCTCATTATAAGTTTGATTCTAGAGATAAGAAAATTCATAGGATGGGAATGGTCCTTGACTGGCTATGACCTTAGATAGTAAGATTAATAATGTTTGCTTCCTATTGATGATTATTTCTCCTATTTAATGCGATAATGTATTTGTCAATTATATTTATCTTCCCAAAAATCTTTTTAGTGCTTCTGAATAAGGAACATAATTGAAAAGAAGTAGATTAGAAGGTCTCTTGAGAATAATAAATTTTTCAGCATTCATCTCCTTTCAACATTTTGCCACTTTCAAACTTGATCTCTTTCACTAACCCGCTCCTGTGAATCCAAGTCCTCTCCATGTTCTGCTTTTGTTGAAGAACAGTAATCAAAGCAAAAACTTCTTTTACTTTAGGAAAGGATATGCCAAACAAGTCCTCTGTGACTCAACTCATAATGCCCGTGACTTTGAGCATGAAAACACACGTCCCATATATTTCTCTCAATCTTCTAGAATGTAAGTTTTTTAAGAACAGGGACTGAACTGCCTTTTTATTTTCATCCCAGGATTTAACTTGCCTCATGGCAAGTACTCAATAAATGTTATTAATTATTTTTTTCTTGAAGAATAAGGAAAGACCTTTGAGGATTTTCCTGCTCTGTATTGTCCATATAATGTTCCCCTCTATTAGTGCATATAATTGACTACAAACTACAGTTAATTTTGCAATTAGATTTGTGAAATACTCTTAGGTCCATGGGTCTAAAAAGGCATTGGCTTACTTTTAAATGCACAGAAATTGAGATCTTTTCTTCTCTTTAGCACTGTAGTTTCTTACTTTTGAACTTTATTCTTTCTGCTGCAGTGTTACTCCTTATTTACATCTCCTTTGCATACCATATGTGTGTGCAAAGACATCGTGTGAATATTCATGCCTTTGCCTTGGGAATAAACATTGACTTCACTGAAGCTACTGCGGTGCCACTTGGGTTATTGGCTTGCTATGGAATCTGCCAAGGAACTGATTTAGATGGGGTGAAATGAATGATGTTTTGGCAGCTTGGCTGCCAGAATGATAGACAGGTGGGAGCGGACATTATGTATTCCCTGAAGAGAAAATAGACCCTGGAAGTCTTCAAAATATTCAAAAACTGTTGTGTGTGTGTACATTTTCCTCCCCTTTATTGGTCCTTAGAGATTGTGTTATCTGAACTGAATTGGCAAGAGGTGGAAAACACAAAACCATCCAAAAAGCAAACAAAATGAGTTCTCCAAACCTAACCTTGGCTCATCACAAAACTCACTATCACCAAATACTCCACCTAAATACATCACAAACAACCAAAGAGTTTTCCAAGAGAATCAACCTTATAATTGGAAATTAGGATGGCAAGGAATTAACAGGTATGCTTTTGTTTCTAGACCACGTGGGAAAATCTTAACATTAATGTAAGAAAAAGAACCGCAGTTAAAAAAAATGCAACACTCAGTCATCTATTACAAAGCTGACATAAATGATGGGTTACTCACTTTTTCTTCACTTCATAACCACTATCATTAAATTTTATATCAGTTTTTACTTTATGATTTTATGAACTTTTGAGAAACACTTCAGTACTTGTATCCATTTGAAATGGTTACCTTTGATGATGAATTGATTATTTATCTTACTTTCACTGGTTAATAATGACTGATTCCCAGATGGCTTTGAAGAACTGTTCTAGATATTATGGGGAGAAGGGGCAAATGATTCTGAGACACAGCTCCATCCCACAATAGGAAACATACCTATTATAACAGCCAATGGCATATAATGAATTGCAATAAAATCTTATCCCAACATCTTGTGATCTGTAGAACTTTGGACAAGTCACTCCCCCCATCTGGAACTGAGATTCCTTTAGCCTTAAAGGGTGGAATTTGGACTAGATCCTTGTTGTGCTCTTCTAAAGACCTATGTCTACATCCCTTTGATATGGCCAATTGTCAACTCAAGGAAAGCGGCATGTTTGTTTTGTTTTTCAGGACATTCTTATGATTTTATTAATTTGGGGAACTCCTGTAGAAACTTTATCAATGCCCACTGGCTTATCACCAAGGAAAATAAATTTTGATCACTGATACCTTGCCAGTTATCTTAGAGTTTATAGACTAGATTTCTTTTTTAAGGACCATATCTTAACCTCAAATCATTCTGGCTCTCATTGACTGGCCCAAAATAGGTTTCAGCTCAAATTTTGCATCATCATTTTTTGGGTTATGATGGATCAGAGGGAGTGAAAAGAGCATTTGTTTCTGTTCAGGCCAGAAATCCTAAGAGTCTTCTCTTCCTAGAATGATTTTGATTTGTTTTTTGTTTGTTTTTTGACTAAGGAAAAGAGACCATTCTTTGATTCATTTTTTTTGCATGATCTTAATCACTGAATTTTTTTTTTTAATTCAGACAGATTGAGACTTAGGAAAAATTTGAGCCTAAAAAAGATCAATTGGATCCAGGGGCATCTCTAGTCAACTTGATCTCTATCTTGCCACAGGACCCAGAGGGCTTCAAAGGGGAAAGAGAGACTGGTGACTGCAGGGCCATACCTCACTTAAATCCAATTCACTTGCAAATTGTGACAGCACCTTTCTGCTGGCTTGGTCCTCTTAGAGAACTAAGAACACCCAACAACTTATCTTAGGGAGTGGAGCAGTTTAGATGTTAAGCAGCCTTCTCACTTGAATCCAGGCTGTTTTGACTCCAAGACTAGTTTCTCTCCACAATATGAAGCTTCTCATATTATATCATATACCTGAGGAGTATACTAGTTGTTTTATTGAATGTGTATGTGTTTGTAACCTTTCAATGTGTAAATATGATTATGTGCCCACTTTAAGGAATCTTTCCATCTGAAGGCACAGAGATTGAGTTGCATTATTTAATACTGTAATCACAATGAAATGTAGCAGATGAGGAATAATGTTTAATTATGTCCCCAAAAACCTAGTGACAGTAGTAACCAATTTTGCAGGATAAAACTTAGTCTGTGGTCACATAGTGGCAGAATTAGGCACAGTGAATGACGAATCCAGACCCTGGGTCCCTTGCTGGCAGTTTCTCTCTCCTGGCCAATGGATTTGTAAATATATTTCTAGGTCGAGAGTAAGATTAAGGCCACCTGTTTAGTTTATAGGATGAATTAAAGCCTCATTAGTTGCAAAGAAATCACACATGAACAGATTACCCGCAACTTTTAGGCAGAAACGAGAAAGGTTGCAAATGTTCCCTCCCATTTTTACAACTTGCCTAAAATACAGATCAGTCACTAACCCCGCAAGAAAACATTATAGTTAACATGATCAGGGTCATTCCCAAGATTTTCCTAGTGATGGAGATCTCCACTGATCCATTTTTTTTTTTGCTTTGGAGAGTCTTTGCAGAGTAAAATTTTTCTGCACAAAAAAAAATAAAAATAAGTAATAACATCCAGAGCACCATTTTTAGATCTGTCCCCTTGCCCCCATGGAGTGCTGGCCCCTGAATGAAAATTTTTATCTTAGCTAAATGACAAAGTTGATGGAGTATTAGATTTGAAGTCAGGAAGAGCTGAGTTTGAAACCTGCCCTCAGCAGCTGTGTGACCTATTTAATTCAATTTACCTTTCTTTCACTCTATTTTCCTTCACACAAAATGAATGGAACATAGTACATACCTCAATAGGATTGATTATTTGAGGATCAAATGAGATAATCTATGAGAAATGTTTTACAGGTCTTATGATAGTACAGTGTACATTATTCTTCATGTTTTTATTTTAATGTTCTGTTCCCTTAGATAGATGGATCCTGGGGATCTCGCTCTTTCCTTGGATGTCTACAAGGAATAAGGTAACTGAGGTGCTATTCTGAGTTGGTAATGATGCTGATTGTGGTAGCTATGCAATGAAAATTGACAGGATCTAGATTAATCTGATTAGATTTAAATCTGACTGTGCTGCTTCAAGACCCTCCCTTTCCCTAAGAGATGTGAATACCACTAGGGAAAGATACAGTGATGCTAACAAGCCATTCATTATCTAGTCATTTCATAAAAGGAATGAGAGAAGGGGGAAAAAAAACTAGGAGAAAATGTAAATAAAGTGAAAGACTGAAACCGGATAAATCTACATCATTAAATCACCTGCCTTTTGGTCATGAAAACAGAAGATGCCAAGTGGGGGGGGGGGGGGGATGTGCATCCTTCCCTGAGGAAGGATGAGGGGACAAGGCCCACATACTGAAAGGAGAGTGAAAACACTGAAGAATCTTTGCAGTAAACTTGACTTTCTGGAGAATCAGAAGATCAGACACTTCCTGGAGTTTAGGATAAAACTTCCTATGTATTATGTGTATACTTTTGCAGTCTAGCTAGGATAATATCTGCTTCTTTTTGTTTGTTTTTTGGACTGGGTTTTTAAATATTTTATCTGACTTGTGTTCTTAATAAACTCTCCAGGTGGTTGAACATTGTTACCTAGCTCAAATTTTCCCTTTTGGTCATATTATCTAATAAATGACATGAGCTGCAATATAGGTTCAAGTCTATCTACAATCTCAACTTTCCCTCTTCCTGAATAATTTTTATAACTCTTCTGACATTCCACTGAATATGTATAATGTGTATAAGGTTTTTTAATTCAATGAACATAATCAATCATTTTAATCAAATACTCAGACTTATCAGTTACTGGCTGGCAGCAAAGCATTACAACACCTACTCAACAATTTATTCAAATGACAGGGTTATAGATTTACAGAAAAACCAGATAACATTACAAACAGTGCATTTTTTAAAATTTTTGTTTCAGATTTGTGGAATGAACTCGTGAAAAATACCACTTGCTTTTCCGAAATTCTTTTAGATGTTAAAAGAAAAAGAAATCATTCTAAGGAGATGTACTTTAATTTATCTGTAATATAATTAGCATATAGACTTATTAATTTCTTTGGATGCCTTCTAGCCTTGTTACTGTATGATAATGCCTTCTAGCCTTGTTACTGTGTGATAGTCTACATTTTTAAATTTTCATTTCAATTACATTTTGGTGGCAACCCAGAAAAAATTCAGTCAGATAAATGTCTTCTCCCGTATCATTAATGATACTTTAAAACTGTGATTTCAAGGTCGGCTATGTGGCTAAGTGGATAGAGCAGCAGCCTTGGAGTCAGAAGTACTTGAGTTCAAATCCGACCTCAGACACTTAATAATTACCTAGCCGTGTGGCCTTGGGCAAGCCACTTAACCCCACTGCCTTGCAAAAAACAAAAACAAAAGCCATGATTTCCATATAGGTGACTTCCAGCATGATATTGTCCTCCCTATATTTGGTTTTTTTTTATCTTTATCAATATTTTCTCCCTAAATGGGGTATGAACTCCCTAAGACAGGAGTCCTCATCTTGATAGTGTTTGGAATACAGTAAATACTTAATAAATATTTGTTAACTGAATTATTAACTGATGGCAGATCACTTTGAACACAACCTTTCCCTAGCCTAACCTAGGGGAGCTCAAAAAATCACAGAAGGATTAAGCTAGATCCCAAAGTATTTAACCCAGTCAACCAAGTCCAAGATCTTACCAGCTGCTGCTTTAATCACTAATCAGCAATTCCATAATCTGGGAGCCGAACCAAAAATCAGGGAGTTTGTTTTTCTTTCCCTTGAAATCATTTTTTGTAGCAGTATCATCCTTCTAGTTTATTAAATTTGGACAGATGTCTGATAATAAGCTAGGGAAAGCATGAAATGCCAAGTAAAAATACTCCCAAACATTTCTCTTATCTAATTTCTCAAACACTTGAGTGGAAGAAAGAAGACCTGGAAGTCAGAGGAGCTGAAGTCTACTCCATGCTCTATGATCATTTAGCTGGCAAGACATTTAATTCTTTTTAGCATGTTCCCTGACTTGCAAAATAAAGGAATTGGATTAATTTATTATTTAATCACTCTTTCAATCATATTTAATAAGGCTGAAAAAGAGGTATTCAAAACTGAGGAATAATAAAACCATACATGTGCAACTAAATATCTATACAGATCTAGCCTAATCTTTCTGTTTATATGCACACATATATGTATTTTGTAGCTATCTCTCTCTCATATATATATATATATATATATATATATGTTTACATGTCCCATGCATGAAATATAATCTATATTATTACTATCCAAAGACCAAACCATTTTTGGAAAGGTGAGGGAGACACAACTCTAATGCTACTACTTTCTAAGGAACAAGTAAAAAAGTCTTTGTATGCAGCCCAATATTCCTGGCAGAGCTATAATATCCTTGACTTTTCCCACCTCTCAATATTCAAGACTATACTGTATAAAACTGTGTCCCTTTGGATCAACACAAGCTTAATTAAGCAAGATTCTAGAGAGAATTCATCGTTGAGCCATTGCTATTGTTCCTACAGATAAATTTCTCACTCCTTATACAGGTTGGATTCAGATGACCTGGATAGGAAGCAAAAGTTCAACTCTAAGGGAGTTAGGTTTGGACAATGGGTGCAGCACTAATAGGAGACTATGGGGCAGAGATTTCAAGCACAGAACTGTGAACTGATCACAATCTATAACATTTCCAAGTGGACCAGAAACGGTTTAAAATATAATTGGGGAATATTTACCAAAGGAAATAAAATATAGATTTTAATATGATTTTCTAAGTCAATATGTGGCCTGCAGGGATTATTTTACTGTTAAGTGGTCTCTGTTTCTTTCTGAGTATGACACCACAAGACAGAGGGATTTATATGTGCAATACTGGCTAAAACTGTTTAAGGATGAAAAGGATATAATAGTCAGTTAGCATCAAGGGGTATTATTAGAGAGAACCAATTGCCTTAGCAGTGTCCTATAGAACCCCCCTCCCCCAAATTGCCTTCCTGATTGACCAATTCCCACAAAACCAAGCATAGGAATTGAAGAAATTTCAATTCAGAGTCCATTATTAAGAGTATATTATGTGGGTTGGCTAGGTTGCGCAGTGGATAGAGCACTGGCCCTGAAGTCAGCAGTTCCTGAGTTCAAATCTGGCCTCAGACACTTAATAAATACCTAGCTGTGTGGCCTTGGGCAAACCACTTAAGCCCACTGCCTTGCAAAAAAAAAAAAGTAAAAAACAAAAGAGTATTTTATGTACCAGCAATTCTTTTAAACATTGTTGATACAAAGAGAGGCAACAATGAGTCACTATTCTCAAAAATTTCATAAACTAATAGAGACAATATGAAAACAACTATATACAAACAAAGCATAAATTAAGGATGATCTCAGAAAGGACTAAGATTCCAAAGGTCCAGAAAAGATTTATTTCAGAAGATGAAACCTTAGGTGTAAAAGTTAGGGAAGTCAGGGGCAGAGATAAAGTAAAGCATTCTAGTCATGGGGACAGTCACGGAAAATAGCAGTATTATCAGTGTACAACATAGAAGATCATTGTTGACCTGTATATATGTATGTTACAATGTATAATAATATACACATATGTATATATATACATACACATACACATATATATATGTGTATGTGTATATATATATATATATATATGCATATATATATATATATATATATATATACATGAGGTGAAGTGGGAAAAACTAGAACAATTTATGCTATAGTTCCAATATTGTGAGTGACAATTTTGAGCTTTATAATAGAATGAGTAGACCAGGACAACAATTTATACAGTAGTGCTATTGTGAAATAGCTTTGAAAGGTCTAAGAACTATGATCAATATGACAAATCACTTTTAGTTCACTGTAAATCTTAGAGAATTTCTATTTCTATCATTCCTATAATTGCCTATTTGAAACTTCCACCACCTTTGTCATAGTTCTACTTTCTAAAGCTGAGAAGAATAAATTTTAAGGTCTCTTGCAAATAACAGACCTTTGATTACTTAAAAGAATCAAAATCTCCCAAAGCATCCAGGGTTCTTTTGACTATTCCTCATATGGTTTAATATTATGATTTGGCTTATCACCATTTTGGTTGCTCTCCTCTGAATGCCAACCAGCCCATGTATACCTTCCAAGAAAAATTCCAGGAATGATCTGACCAGGACAGAAACCAGAACTGTTACTGACCTGCCTTCTCCCCACCAACTCCTTTCTCAATGAATATATTCATAATGCATTGAAAAATAAGGAACACATTGCAGTCTCCTAAATGAAATCCAAAATGACTCAAATGAGTTTGACCTTAATATATACCAAGAGAGAGGGGATGAAAAATGCATATCATCCAGACTGTGATATAAATTGGAATGGACAGCAATAAGGGGGGAAAGAACTGATAATCCTTGTCCTCAAATTGTTTATATTCTAAGTGAATGAGGAATATAGGGAGAGATATTATCCACAGATAAATATGATATAATATGCAGAGTGAGAAGGTTAAAAAAAAGAACCAAATAATATATTGGAGGAAAAAAAAGGAGGAAATCAATATTTTCAGATTAAAGGAGATCAGGACAGACTTCATTCAGAAACTCAAACCTAAGCTGAGTCTTGAAGAATGAGAAGCTAAAGGCAGAAATGACAAGTATTTAATTTTACCAGTAGTGGTTTGTACAAATTTATTGGAAGTCTGAAATGGTATACTAAGTTCAAGAACGAGAGCATCATCTCGTCTGGTTGAGGTGTTGACTATATGAAGGAAGAAACTGAAATAATGAGAAAAGTATCATCATTTTAGAATATAACAGACTTAGAGGTGATATAGTTCTTCATCTTATTTTACAATTGGGGAATTGCTTCAGGGAGGTTAAATAATTGACTCAAAATTGTACTCTTTGTCTTGTGTTCACTTTGTTTCACTTCCCATAGGTAAATTAGATGTTGTTAAAATAACAGATTGAGTTATTTGTTTGTTTGAATTTAAAAATAATGTCAATTTTAAGGTAGGGAGTGACATGATCAGACTTTAGTCAACAATAAAAATGAAATTGATTTAATGCCTTACCATGTACTTGCCCAATGCTGGATAAATGAAAACATAAAATAAACAAGTTAACCAAAGCAGTCTTTTCCTTCAAGAAATTTATATTTGAATGAGGGAGAAAAAATGTAAATAACTAGCTAATTGTGTTTGTGTGTGTGTGTGTGTGTGTGTGTGTGTGTGTGTGTGTGTGTGTGAAAGGGGAAGTATATTGCTGCTGTACTGACTGCAAAAGAAATCCTGAAGAAGGTAGACTCAGAGATGATTCTTGAAGACAGAGAGAAGTAAGGGAATTGAGTATTCTAAGCAGGGGGCCAGTCATTGTAAAGACATGAAGAAGGAAGATGGTGCCATATTTGTGAAACTGCCATTGGGTTTATGAAGGTGGCCCAAAGAAAGTGCGGAAAGAATTAAAGTGTAAGAAGAGTACAATGATAGTAAAGGGTAGTTTATGAGGAAATATGCTAAAATGAGAGGCTGAGATGTTATTTTAAGTATATTTTATTATTTTCACAATTGATCTGGCCTTAGATTGTAAATTCCTTAAAATCAGGGAATTTCTTTGAGTCTTTGGTGTGAGGGTCTCCTCCTCTCTGGTTGCTCAGTTTTCAAACTTCCAGCGAGTTCTTCATCTATAGGAGTCCCATGAACTGTGGAATGAACTAAAGTTGATTTCTAGATCATCTTTTCTGCTTTTCACAAACATTTAATGATCTCATCAGCTTTTCTAAGTTCAATTATCATTTCTTTGCTGTCAGTTTAAAAGTCTATATATATACTGCCAGTCTCTTTTGCAATTTACTGACAAACACCTTTAACTATGTTTTGTGTTTGACAGGCATCTAAAACCTCAACATGGCCAAGGCAGGCTTCCATATTTTTTCTTTCAAACTTCCTAATTACTGGTCCTATTCTCCTCTAAATCACCCACACTTACAATCTTGGTGCCTTCCTTGATTACCTTGCTTTCATGTACCCCTCATATCATAATTTGTTGCCAGATTTGTTATTTATCTTCACATCTCTGATGGTTCCTTCTCTTCACTCAGCACAAATTCTGAGTTCATTTATTAATAATCTCTTACCTAACCCACTTTACTGGACCGCTAAATTGTTTCTTTGATGCCAGTCTCTCCAAAACATCCTTGATTTATCTGCCAAGGCAAATTTTATAGCTCCCTATTCAATAAACTACAGTGTATCTTTATTTTCTCAGCAAACACCCCCCCTCAAAAAAGAAGTCCCTCCCCTTTACTCTGACTGATTGACGGTTCCACTTGAGTTGAAGCTTTTGATGAGACAATTACATCTATTTACTGCTTGCTAAAGGAAAACTTACTCATAAATATGGTGTGATTCATGATTACTTATTAGTAACAGAACCTCTAAAACCTCTGTGAGAGCTCAACCCGCAAGTGCAAGTTGGGAGATGCGTCTAGAGGAAATGCTAAAAACACATCCAGCTCTAAGCCAACAATACCAATATTGTTGATATTTCTCCTTTGAGCCTGGTCCCTATTTTTAAAAGTAAGATTTTCCTCCTTGTACGCCTCTTCTTTGTGGTAAATGAGCTGGGGGTCTTAGGGACAAGGCAGGAATTCCTACTTCCCAGTGCATGAATCCCTTCCCAGATTCTTGGCTCAGGATTCTGGATTCTCTCAGTGTCATAGCCTGCCTCTCCCGGCTTCCTATTCTAGACTTTGCAGTTACTGGAGACATGTCTGGATTCAAACTCCAGGTTCTGCACATGCCATTTAGTAACACACCCAATACCCACTCTCCATCAATGTGAGCCTCCTCAGAAAAGATGCCAATTTCTATGTATTTCTCTCAAAACTCCAAATCATCCCTGAATCGTTCATTCTACTGTCACCCTAGTCCTACTTATACTGCAACCCCAATGTCTCATCATCTCAGGGGAAAAAAAACTATATGGTTTCATTTTGCATCAAATCATGGTGGAAATTTAAGAAATAACATCTAGTTCAGTGAATAAATCAATTAGCTCTCCTTAATTACTCAACTCAAGTGGTCATATCAGCTGAACACATTAATTGTCCTTTTGGATCTGTTATAAGGGAATTAAAAGTATAATTATACCATAGAGGATGGCCCCAAATGAGCTTTTTTCCTTTGTTTTATGTGTGGGGGGAGGGAGGAGGCATCTAAAGGTTTTGTAATAAACAACCTTTCCTGTTGAACTTTTAAAAAATATCTATAAAATCCTTCCAATATTTATGAATGTTATTAACTATGCATGTGAGTGTAAAGGTAAATGTTTGTATATTATGAGTATTTTTCCTGTCAGTTTAGTTAGAAGGAATTGTACCCCCATATGACCAGAGTAAAGGACCAAAGTTAACAATTTTTACTTTCAGCAAACAGGGACATTGCTTCCTTTTGAGCCGCTCTGAAAAACTTCTTCATAGTTCTTTCTGCTACTTCTGACTTATGAGAACCTTAAATATGTTCAAAGAAAAAACTGAATATAGAATATATCATCTTCCAAACTTTTAGGATAAAGAAAAATTCTGATAAAGAGAACTTTTAGTGCATCAGGAAAATGGGATAGGTTAATGGTATCTATGAATTTCAATAATTTGGACAAAAATCCGTTTTCAATAAATCCCAGTATTTCTACTGAAAAGAAAGTAGTCCAAAACTAATACATAGTCTACATGATGTTGGCATAAGTATAAAGCTAATATAGATGTTTGATAATTTTCACTTAAAAATATTCAAAACAGAAACACTCTAAAGCATTAGAGCCATGACAGAGTAGAAAGAATTTGGATTTAGAATAACAGGATACTGCATTAGACCTGAAGTTGGCTGGTTCTTTCTTGGCGACATCATGTAATTCTTTTAACCATTCGTTATCTGTAATATAGAGTGGTTGTTCTAGATGACTTCTGTGATACCTCCCAATTCTCAGTTGCACAATACTATGAAATGTCTACAATATCCCACATTTCCTAATAACAGTACCTTCTTCCATTATTTCTTACTTATCATATATATATATATGTATATATATATATCATATTATATGATTATTTATATACATGCTTATATAGAGTGATCATATTGGAGGACTAAATAATGAGCATTATTTTAAAAGGAGAAATAAAAAATGAACTGTCTGTCAAAGCCAGAAGGCAATTATATGAATATCTATATACATACACATATATACACATATAAAATGTATATACATATTACATAATGTATGAATTAAATGCATACCTATATATGTTAATGAACATACATATACTTACACACGTGATTTTATGCCTGCATGTATGTGTGGCATATGTGAGATCATGTGTGTTAGTGCCCACCTATTTATATAATACATATACATATATCTACATTTGTGCATATATGTATGCACATGAAAACATATGTGCAAGTTTTCATACTTTTTCCTCCATTTGATTATAAATTCCAGGAGAAAGGGGGGCTGTCTTTTGCTTATTTTTTTGTATCTTAGATGTTTAATAAATAGTGATTGATTGAAATATTTCAGCTCTATGTAAAATAATAAAAATCCATAGGTTAGCATACTTCCAATAAGATGGGACAAGTACAGGAAACATAAGAACCTCAAACAAGAAAGGAAAATTTTAAGAAGGGGGAAAAAAAAGCTCAATTAAAAGAGATTATTTGCTCCAGCATTATGCCTGATGAAAACCTAACATATAAAATCTGGAGGTACTTCATATAACAGAAATATGGTCAAAGGATAGAAACTTATATTGGAGGAAAAAATATTAATGAATCAGCATTTTAAACCACTCAAATTGTCTAACCATAAGGGTAATACAAATTGTACAACTGTGTGCTAGCACCTTATTATACCCATTAAATTGACAAAGAGATTAAAAAATAATATAATTCAGTTTCAGTGAGTCATGAGGAATTGATGATATTTTACTCCTCACAATGAATTGTTTGAAAAACAATCAAGCAAAAATCTTTGAGAAGAAAGAATTGGCAATATACATGGAGTTACCAAAAATAATCAATAGTTTTTGAAACAATGATCATATTAGAGGACTAAATGATCAGTATTATTTTAAAAGACAAAATTAAAGATTGGTCTGTCGGGGCGGCTAGGTAGTGCAGTAGATAAAGGACCAGCCCTGGAGTCAGGAGTACCTGGGTTCAAATCCAGTCTCAGACACTTAATAATTACCTAGCTGTGTGGCCTTGGCCAAGCCACTTAACCATTTGCCTTGCAAAAACCTTAAAAAAAAATTGGTCTGTCAAAGTCAGAAGGCAATAAGAAATAATGCCTATGTAGCCATCAGAGTCTATTAAAGGTTAAAATGCATTACAATATACCTCTTAAAGTTGCTTTATTCCAGTCAATTGAAGTCTTATCAGATTCAAATATTTATTAATTAAACAATTATTTAGTTGATGCATTCATCCTTTAATTTAAAGCAATGGAGTTTAATGACTTGCCTAAGGTCACACAGCTAGGCAATTATTAAGTGTCTGCGATCATATTTGAACTCAAGTCCTCCTGATTCCAGGGCTGGTGCTCTATCCCCTGTGCCACCTAGCTGCCCAATGCATTCATTAAAAAAAAACTGAAATCCTAATTTTTTTTCCCTTTCTCCAGTCTCTCCCTCTCTCATTGAAAAGGCAAGAATATGATTTAACTGATATTTATGAAGTCAGGCAAAACATATTTACATATTAACATGTTTCAAAAGAAAGCAAAAAAAAAAGCAAGAAACAAAGTAGAAAAAGCATTCTTCAGTATCAACTCAGAGTTAATCAGTTCCCTATCTGGAGATGGACAACATGGTTCATTATGATTCTTTTGATACTATCTTGGTTCATTGCATTGGTTAGATTACAGAAGTCTTTCATGTCTTTCAGAATTTATTATTATTATAACATAATAAATATTCACTTATCATTTCTTTTAAATATATACATATATATATATCACATTCAGATATATATTTATATATGTGGATACAAACACATATAGATTTTTTCTAGATAGTGTTGAGTGACTTGCCCGAGGTCACACAACTAGTATGTATCAAGTGTCTGAAGTTACAGTTGAACTCAGATAGATCCTCCTGACTGCAGGATGATAATCCACTGTGCCAGTGACTTCCAAACTGTCTTTCTCCCTACTGTCCTTCCCCAAGTAATTTAAAACAAGCAATATAGTATTAATTATGCATGTGAAATCACGCAAAAATGTTGCGTATCAGGCATTTTGTAAAGCAAAATACAATAAAATCAAAATACATAACAGTATTCAGTCTTAACTCAGAGTTTATCTGCTTTTTTCCTCTGGGGGTGGATAACATTTTTCATCATGAATTCATTGGAATTTTCTTGCAATCTTATATTTATCCAAATACCTAAATCTTTCACATCTTTCAGAGTTGAGAATAGTTGTAATATTACTGTTACTGTACATAATATTTTCCTGTTTCAGTTCAGTTCACTTTGCATCAGTTCAAATAATGATCTGCCCAGGTTTTTTTAACCTTCCTGTTTAACCTTATTTAGATATATTATATGAGGTGCTGGTCTATTCCTAGTTTCTGCCATGTTACTTTCTAGTTTTCCCAACATTTTTTGTTCTTTTTGTTCAAAAATGCTGTTTGGGGTGAGATGTGTCCCCAAAGTTTAGATCTTTGGGTTTATCAGACAGTAATTACTACAGTCCTATGGTACTGTATTTGTATAATAATCTATTCCATTGACTCAAAACTCTATCTCATAGTCATTACCAAATTGTTTTGATTACTACTTTTTAATATAGTTTGAAATTTGATTTTATTAGATATTTAATTCACTGATTCTCTTTATATTTTTGGTTTTTTTAGATGTTACTATTTTCCTAAATTTATAAAATATTCTTTAGTAGTTTGATTGATCTAGAACTGAATAAGTAAACTAAATTAGATAGAATTGTCATTTTTATTATGTTGGCTCAACCTGCCCATGAACATTTAATATTTTTCCAATTTTTTAGATCTACCTGTATTTGTCTGTAAAGTATTTAGCAGTTATATTCATATAGTCCTTGGGTTTATTTTGAGATAGATGCCCAAGTATTTTATAATGCCTGCACTAATTTCACTCAATTTAAATTTTTCCAATTGATAATTGATTTTTGCAATTACGTGTTATGAAAGTTTTTCATCATTCATTCACATGCATATTCATATTTTAAATTGCATAATTTCTTTCCACCCTCCCTTCCCACTCACCCCCTTAGCAGTAAACAATCTGGTGAATATTATAAATACACATTTATCTTTAACATATTTATAGATTAGGCACTTTCTGTATGAGGAATTAGGGTTAAGGGGAAAAGAAAGAAAACAATGAGACGGGAAAGAAAAACGAGAAAAAATTTTAAAAAGCGAATGCAATATTCATTCAGATTCTATGGCGGGGGGGCTTTTTGTTTGATTAAACACCAAAATGCAGTTTAATTTAATTTAACAAAAACCTAAATTCCTAGAATCGAAAATGAAAAGGATGAATGGACTGCCAATAAAGGTGAAATTAAAGCATTCACTTTCTAAAAATTTTCTCCAAATCATTACTGATTTTAGAAATGTAAATGAAAAGAATTGTAAGGTTCCATCTCACACCTATCAGACTGATTAAGATGACAAAAAGGAAAATGATCAATGTTGGAGAGATTATGGGAGGACTGGGACAGTTGTGAACTGATCCAAACATTCTGGAGAGCAATATGGAAACTATTCCCAAAGAGCAATAAAAGTAATCACACCCTTTGACTCAGCATGGAATGAATTGCAAGAACTGATGCTCAACTAAGGAAGCAGTACCAATAGATCATTGTACACAATTACAATATTGTGAGTTGATCAACTTCAGCTTTGATGGATACAGCTCCTCTCAATTTTAGAGAGCTAGGACAATCCTGGGAGACCTACTAAAGATTGGAATTAATATTTTTGCTTTTCTTCATCATCTGTGAAATTTTATGTACCAAACATGTTCAATACTTATGAAAGTGACAACTATAAAGTATATACAAGTGGAAAATATTTCACATTTTACCAAAAATTATAGGCTTTTTATTCACTTGGTTTGTTGCAAGAACAGAATATAACAAAATATTTTTATGCAAATAATAGTAGACAATAAAAATAATTTTTTGACACAATGGATCCACAACTTCATAATGGAGCTGATGATGCTGAAGCATTTCTTACTGATACAGTAAGAATTAAAAGGAAAAATAAACTGCAAAGTTGACCAATCATAGTAAAAAAGAGTTGTCAGGCATCTCTCAGATCATCAATTGGACAATTACAAAATGAGAATAAATCTCTCACATCATCAATTGGACAAATACAAAATGAGAATAATTCTCTCAGATCCTCAATTGGGCAAATGCAAAAAAGAAAATAATTCTCTCAAAACCTCAATTGGTCAAATGGAAAGCTCTTTCAAAAGTAGAATTGACTAATTGGAAAAGGAGTTGCAAGTGGTTAATGAAGAAAACTCCTCCCCCAAAAAAAGAATGGAGTCTACAGAAACTAATGACTCCATGAGACAGCAAGAGTCAGTTAATGAAAATCAAAAAATAGGAAAAAATAGAAGAAAATGTAAAATACCTCATCAACAAAACCACTGACCTCGAGAATAGATCGAGGAGGGGCAACCTGAAAATTATAGGAAATCCTGAAAACATTGAAGAGAAAAAAAAAGCTTGGACTTAATATTACAAGATCTAGTGTTTGAAAACTGCCCTGATATCATGGAATCGGAGGGCAAAGTAGTTATTGAAAGAGTACATCTATCCCCACCAGAAAAAGATCCTAAAATGAAAACACCAAGGAATGTTGTGGCCAAACTCCAGAACTATCAGATAAAAGAGAAAATCCTGCAAGAAGCCAGAAAGAAACAATTTAAATATCAAGGAGCCACAGTAAGGATTGCGCAGGACCTGGCTACATCAATATTAAGTGATCGAAGGGTCGGGAAGGAGATATTTGGAAGAGCAAGAGAGCTTGGAATGCAGCCAAGAATCTACTTTCCCGAAAAGCTGAGCCTTCTCTTCCAGGGAAAAAGATGGACATTTAACGAAATGGAAGAATTCCAAAAATTTGTGATGAAAAGACCAGAGCTAAACAGAATGCAAGTTCCTCACAGGAATCCACTCAATGAGTTATGTCTTTATGCAGGTTTATAGGTCTCTTTATGTTATAGGAATACTGTTAACTATTAAATTGGTTATCACTTGTTTTTTTCTCCATGAACATTCAGTCTATAAAAATACAAACACTCCAAAAAACCCAGAACATAGCAACAATAAATATGCATGCAATTATATATAAAAATATACAAAAACAGCTTGAACAAAGACCTTTTAAAATGTCAAATATCTTTCCTTATATCATTTTAATTTCCTAAAGATAAGTTAAAAAATCAATCTCATACAAGAAAAAGAGGTGGAGAAGAGAAAGAAAATAATTTTGCAGCACTAAAATGCCAGTACAGACAAACAATATGTGTTGTGGTTTACTTATAAAGTATCCAAAGAGAGGAAGATTATTTCTTTTTTTCGAAAGTAGCTTGGAGATTATAATTACAAAGCTTTCAGTTTCAAGCTTTTGTTTATTATCTTTGTTTTATCCATTTGCATAGTTGCAGTCATTAGGTCTTTTATTTTTTTCTATCTTACTTATATCACTAGGTAACAATTTACATTTTCCCAAGTTTCTCCATATTCTTCATTCACAATTCCTTATAATATAATATTTCAGCATATTAATGGGGCATTATATATTTCACCATTTACCAATCAATGAGTATCTAGAACCATCTTGATTTGGTGCCCACAAGAGAATACATAAAAGTAACATGCATGTGGCAAATGTATGCTTAGTTTAATATCAAAAAATACTAAAAAAAAAAGTGAGACTAAAACTTCAATACCTCAAACAGATCCAGAAGAAATAATTTCTATCAAAGGAGTTATAAAAGTAGCTATAATTGTCTTCCTCAAAAGAAAATATAGTGAATTTTCAAAAATCAACAGACATACTCAATGGATTTGTAAAAAGGCAGTTTTCAGAAGAATGAATTTAAGATATCAATTATCATTTAAAATTTTCAAAGCTCTAACAATAAGAGATGTGATTTGAAAATTAAAACAACTCTTAGGTAATACCTCACACCTTTTAGTTTGGCTAACATGTCACAAAGGAAAAATAACAAATGTTGGAGGGGATGTGGAAAAACTGGGACACCAATGCCCTATTGATAAAGTTGTGAAGTGGTGCAATTGTCCAAGAGAACAATTTGGAACTATGACAAAAAAAAAAACTGTACATACCTTAGACCAAGCAATGACACTACTATGTCTATACTTAAAAGAAATTAAAAAAAAGGAAAATGGACCTAAATCTTCCAAAATATTCACAGCAAATCATTTTCTTTGTTGGCAAAGAGTTAGAAATTGGTCGAACAAGTTGAACAATATATAATTATGATGGAACACTATGCCTTTAGAAAAAATGATGAAATGATTTTAGAAAAACCTGAGAAATTTTATGTGAACTGTGGCAAAGTGAATTGAGTAGAAGCAAGAAAAATTGTATAACAGTAAAAGCAATATTGTAATGATAATCAACCATAAAAGAAATTATTTAGCTAATCTGATCAAGAAAAGAATCCAAGACAAATATAAAGGACCAGAGAGAGAGAGAGGATGGATGCACTCAGCAGAAATTACAGAATACTTCTTTTGCTTTCTTTATTTTTCTTATTTTGAATGTATGTATTTTATTTTGCAACATGGCCAGTCTGTAGAAATGTTTTTCATATCTTCCTGTGTATAATTAATATCACATTACTTGCCTTCTCAATGCATGGGGAAGGAAGGAAAGATTTAAAATCATATTTTTAAAGGAATACTTATTTTAAATGTTATTATGAAATAATGAAATGAAATATATATTTAAAATAGAAATCAATATTGTTTATTATGAAAAATGTGGATCATGTTGCAATTTGCATTATTAAAATTAATATCAAGACATCACAATAGACCTGGATTTCGAATCAATGAACAAGGAATCAAATCCTAGCTTTGTCATTTGTTCTTGTACAATTCTCTTATTCTTTCTAGGATTCAGGTTTCTCATTAATGAAATGAAGGGGTTGAACTAGATGATTTCTAAGGTCCTTTCTGTCTCCATAGCTATGATCCTTCTAGATAAAACTTTATCTGAATTGACTGGACTCATTATTTTGCTTTAGTTGGTTTAAGTATAACCAGGAGGAAGGAAGTTAGCTGTCACTCTAGAATTCTGGACAACAAATGCATTTGCAAGTAGTATTAATTTAATTAGTACATATTTCAATTCTTCATCATTTCAATCACTAGAATCAAAATGTCAAAATTTACCAGATTTATTTTTGAATGATGAAACTCCAAAGGAAAGTTTTTGGATTTTTTTTTCCTGTTGATTTTCATTTGTGGGAGACATTTTCTTGGGGGGTTTTTTTGGCCTATTTCTCTTCTTTTTTTTTATTTTCCAAAAGAAGAAAACAACAATGCTACCTAATCCAAAACCAGATGGCATTACACTGGGGATTGTCTGATGGAGAGTAGAAAGAAAAAGCTATAATTGCCTCACTTAGAAAAATAATGCTTCTAGTTCATACAGGAGCCACCTGTGTGGATTGTTACAAAAACTCTAATTAAATTTCTTCTAACCTGATGGGCACTGCAATTTGTTTTCAGCATACCCAAGAAGAGTTAGAGAACATTTTGGAAGAATAGAAAGACTTTTTCTCTAAAATTTCTTGTAAGAAATATAAAATGTGTTTACATGGTTTCTATTTATCTTGATAGTCATTTTAGCCTATGGGTTGCCAGTAAAAATTGTGTGAACTCTTAACATATTAATATCAAAAACAATATTAAATAGAAGACAGAATGGTAAAACTATAAGACCTTTCTTAAAGAGGTGAATCTGCCTATTCCTTAATTTAGTTAAAAATAGGCTAAACTCCTAAGCTCCCAACATATTTTCAAAAAGGCAGAGTGAAAAAGAGCTATTCCTCCTATATACATAGTCTTTCTTCAATGGTTAAAAGCTGAATAATTCAAGATTGGATGCCTGGGTCTGTGAGCAGCGATAAGCTACAAAACAGCAAGAGAAAATACAGCCTTGGACATGAATTATATTTCTGTGGGGAGTGTGATAGAAAGTCAATCATGGAAGAATAAAAATATTCTTGTAGTTTGTAGCAAAGAGGGCCATGTTTAGATTAGATAACATTAATTTATAGTGACTCTAGTTAGCATAGTTGTATGTCTTTATTCTACAGGATTCAATAGCACTTGAGTGGGACTAGGAATTGTTAGTGGATGTAATTCAGACTTGGGCTTTGGAAAAACAAGAACAGAGATATTACAAGAAGAAAAGACCTTCAAGGAGAATAAACGGTGTATTTCTGAACTGGTCAAACATAGGATCAAAATTGAAAACAGAGCTAAGGAAATTTAGAGTAGAATGACTGGACTATAGGTGGAGAGAATGGAGTTTGTGGTACAGAATCAATAGGATTAAGAGAAAGGAAGGATTAGAAAGATAAACAGGGAGGAAGTTAGTGATGAGCAGAAAGAAATTTCTAATTTCTAGATCATTGATAGGTAACTTATGTTGAAAAGCATTTTTTCTCCTTAAAAAGTGCTAAATTTGACCTGGGGTCAAATCTTAGTTTTGCTCGTGACTAATTTGTGACCCCGGACAACCTCTGTGGAATTCAGTTTCTTAACAAAAATGAGCTAAACTTCTCAGAGTTCAAAGAGCAGTATTTCCAATTCTCGAGCTATGTACTTTTTTGTTAGGTACTGTCCTTTACTTGCTATTTAGAGTATCAAAAAGAATATTTGTATGAAAAACATAGATGAAAGCAACTAAGATGAAGCACAGCCCTTCTTCTAAAAGGTGAGAGGCAAAACTGAGTAGACCCAAAACAAAGCAGGTTCTTCAAAGGGAGAACTACCCACTGGAGATAGAGATGGATGAAGTATATTTTTGTTCACCAGCTCATTTATCTATGACTAGTTTCAGGGTTTTGAAGGTTATGAAATTAAAAATCAAAGGACTGTATTAGAACTATTGAAGCTCATTTTTATGCCTTTTGGATAAAAACGGATTTTGTGGTTGTGGACATAAGTTAGAATTTTATTATTATGCATGAAAAGGTCCTATTTTGAGCTATTTAAAGAAAGATAAGATTCAGAGATTAGAGAAAAGAAGAATAAATAATTACTAGCTGTCTGAAGAAAAAAGATTATCATAAAGAGAGAATCAGAAGGGCAGCTAGGTAGCACAGTGGATAGAACACTGATCCTAGAGTCAGGAAGACCTGAGTTCGAATTTGACCTCAGATAATTAATAATTACCTAGCTGTATGACTTTAGACAAGTCAGTTAACCCCATTGCCCTGCAAAAAACAAAAAAACAAACAAAAAAAACAAAGAGAGAGAATCAGAGTGGAGATTGTCCCTTGGTTGCCAAATCAAGGAAACCAACTTGTGCCTTCAAACTGTCAAATCTCAAACTGCAAAAACTAATAAGAGAAAGAAGGATCCTACTAGGTGTAAAGTTGATTTATTGTGCCTTGTACAGTTTATGATCACCAATCTAAGAGCTGTTTTCCTTGGAGGAGATGGTTCTGTAGCTACTTAGAACTCAAGGGAGGAAGATTTCTTTTTCTTTGGAGATATGATTGAGCTTGTCTATCGTACTTTTTACCACCATCTACATATTGACTAAAGTCCAGGGGGGAAGATATGAGAATTTTTGTAGTTCTTTGACTTAAGAGAACTGCTTGTCATTGAATCAATTTAACACTTTAGCAGACAACCAAGAGAAAAGATATGGGCAACTACAGATTCAGGTTTAGAGCTTCTTTGCAACTCAAATCTCCTAATAAAACTTAACATTGTTTCAGTGACCAAACAGCTGTAAAAAAGTTTTGTTCATCCAGAGGGGAGAAATCCAGAAGAGAAGTAATACAATTTTTTACTAAAGATGCCAAAGATATCAAAGCCTACAGTCCATAGTTGTGAATTGCAATGGACACAGGGGATTTCCTATTCAAATACTTCCCCACCAGGTTCCTGTATGCATGGATTCTTCCTCATGGACAGGGTTCATTGAGCTGAGAGTGTATCACAGGTTTTTGATTGGCCCATTAGGCTATGATTATTGCTGCTTTTGCCTTGTTTTTCAAAATTATTTTTCTCTTGATTTCTGTTTTTAATACCCTAAATTTCTCATCATGCTTTAGCTGCCATCTTATCCTAGGAGATCCCTCAGCATCTGTGGCTTTCTCACCCCTGTGACTTCCAATTTTTCTATTTGTGAGTTCTTCCAAGAACTTTCGATTTGAGAAAACTTCATTTTTCTATAGCTCTTTTTTCCAACACTCTGAACATCACCACCATGCATTTACATGGGTATCATCTCCATCTTCTCATCCCCACTTCTTATCCTATTTTGTTAAATTGTAACTATCATGAGAGTAGAACTAGTCTTTCTTTATTCTTGCATTGGTATTCCAATGGTTAGCTTGCTGCTTTTACTTTATGTGTGTGTGTGTATATCATAAATAATTTATTTTAAGAGTTAATGGTGTTATTATAACCACATTATGAAAATGAGATATATACTAAATGAGGGTCCAAAACTACAATGATAAGAGTTATAATATACCATCCCACTGAGAGAGAGAGAGAGAGAGAGAGAGAGAGAGAGAGAGAGAGAGCAGAGAGTTGCCCCTAGAAGCATAAGAGCTTAATATTACGCATTTGTGGGTCATTCATTTTCTCCACCCCTACTCTGAGAAAATCTCCCAAACTTCAGTTTGAGCAAAGATTTGTAGGTTGAGGTTGATTATGTTATCCAAGAGAGGGTTATGTATAATTTTGTATGGGGGTACCATGCCTGTGTTACATTATGCATTACACATTATGTGCCACTGAATTACAGTGAATGAAAATCCTAGCTATTTAGAAAGCTGGTTAACTGGGAAACCAGACTATCTGGGGGGGAAATGACATTCTATAGTGGTAATTTATTTCATGTGTCTTACTGTTTGGGAAAAAAATTGCTGAGGTAGCTTACTAGTTTTAAATTCTATGATACTGTCTGATTTTTAAATGTATATTGAAGGACCTGTGTATCAGATCAGGAAGCAGGTAAAAGAGAAGGACTCTAAGTCAGATACTGAATTCTTTGGGAAGGGAAGAATCATAGAATCACCAATTTAGAGCTAGTATCAACCTTGGAGGATATCTATTCCAAAAGCCTCATGTAAAATAAAAATTAGGAAAATGAGGCTTAGAAAGAATTTTCCAAGGACTCAGAGGTAGTAACAAACCTGGAATTCTTGATCCTATACTCGGCACTCTTTCAATAATTTCACATTTTGTGAAGCCAATAAATGATTTTTGACAAGGAAATATTGCTTAGGAATGGTAGCTACTCTCAAAATCAAAGTGAAGGGGTTGGGGAGCAGTTAACTTTCTTCTCTTTTTTATTTAGTAAATATGAGAAAAAGTGGTGTTACAGACAGAGTGATGAATTAAGAGGTAGAATATCAGATTTCAAATCCTAACTCAAATAGTTGTCCTTGTCAGAGGTAATTAGAATTGATGACCTTTGCGGTCTCTTTCAAACCTAAGATTCTGCAAATCCCAGTTAAGAGATAAGTACGGGTTTATTATTCATTTACAAATAGGAATATGCATCAGTGGGCACAGGCTTAACTAATACATTGTTGTAGACTCCTGGGCCTTTTTATGATTATATACTTCCATATACACCAGTGCTAATACTGTCATCTGTCTTATATTCTTGGCTAAGAACCTGTGCTTTGAAAATTTTTCTGAAATGGTCATCAATACTGGTAACCAGTGATCATGACACAACTTCATCATGGGCTACCACCAGTCATCTTTATTTTTGTCTCTCCCCTGAACTTTCTTAAGTCTGGAATTGAGTGTGAGTTTGATGACTGTGCAATTTTGCCTCACTTCAATCCAATTCACCCACAAATCAAGACATCAACCTGTGATGTCATTGGTCTTTTTTTGAAAATGAAGGATGAGCAACAATCACACTTTAGCCTCACTCCTTTCATTTTAGGTCACAGCTTCTCATTATTGACTTATTCCTCCAGTTTACTACAACTCTCTCCTTCCCCCACCCTCCCACACAACACAGTCCACCCACAAAACACATCTTAAATAACTGGAAATTTAGTTTTCTGTAAATTACAGCTCCCTCACAGTGTTGCTCTATAATAGAGTTTTCCCTTTATAGACAGAACATAAAAGATCTGGGACACTCTTGATATAGCAATGCCACTTTAAAGACAAAAGTCATTAAATTTATAGATAGGATTTACAGAGAATGAATGCGTTTTGTTCCTGGTTTAAGAGGGTGAAAGACAAAAAGTTCCGCAGGGAGAATAAATGATGCCATCTTTTATCAAGGCGATTTAGTTCCAAAGCATTGCCACACATTTTGTTTTGAAGGAGCCGTTTGGTTAGACTATTTGTAAAAGCGAATGACAGAGAGAAAATGAAAAACAAAATAAAGGTTTTTGTTACTTTCAATAAAGCTTTGTACAAAAGAACACTTGTAACATTTCTCTAAGAAGCACAACAAACTAACCAACTGGACAAATGGACAAATACATATACTAGCATGTGATGTGATAATATAACATAAACAGTAACATATTCATCAAGAAAACTCTCATCAAGCATTTAATTAAAATTTCTCCTTTTTTATTCTTCTAACTAGAAATTTAATAGGGAGGTCTATCTAATTATGTATGAATTTATTTATTATATATGCATGTATATATGCATTCATTTAGCTATACATCTATCTACCTACATACCTATCATCTACTATATATATAGGATAAAGACAGGTAATCACTTAGATAGTTTCCTGAGGTCAATAAAAATTACATGACTTGCCCAAGTGATGACTAGTAACAAGCTCATTGTAACTAAGAGGTAGCAATCACCAATTATAGGAATTGAACCCAGTTCTTTCCAACTGCAAGTAGAATATTCTATCTGTAATGCTGAGCCTGTTACAGTTGCTAAATATATATATACATATATATATATATATATATATATATATATATATATATATATATATATATCAGTCATAAGATTTAGGTCTAGACAGGATCTTGGAGATCATCCACTCAAGCCCATTTATTTCATAGATAAGGGACCAGTTGAATTGACATAATAAGATTGAATTTTGCACAATTATGTGAACAAAGAAAATCCAAAAGAACAAAGAAGATTCCATAGATATCTAATGGAAAATTGTAATTATCCCTCCTCTCCCCCCAAAGTATGTGTTATATACTAAAATATATTTCCCAAATGTATTTTAATTCACCTTCCCTTTTATTTAATCATACAATTGCAGTTCCCATCAGAAATTTACATGTTGATATGGTAAGTTGATGGACTGACAAAACAACCATATGTCATAAATTTGTCATTAGGAATTTTTATTTTCTTGAATAACATGTTTGATTTCTTTGGAGTTGTCATAGATTAGAGGCCAAGAGGTCTTATAATATTTAGATATGATGTAATGCATCTGGAGAAATTTATCATCATGTAGGGATTCTTAACCCTGAACCTAAGAATTTAAAAAAAATAGTATTTTGATCATTGCATTTCATAAAGTCTGATTTCCTTTGTAATCCATACTCCTTGTTGAAGGAAAGCACTAAAGATTTGGTTTGTTCTGAGTAACGTGCATTTTTTCAATAAAAATATATAAATCTTATATTCACTTTGCCTTTCAGTAATTTATTTATATTTAGTCTTCAAGCTAATCATTTATAAGATTTTTAAATTTCTGTCATGTTGATCCTAAATAGATATTTAGATCTCATAAATACATTCTAAAAATGAAAAAGTCAGACACAATGATAGCTACCTGTAATTCCCTTCTAACGGAGGTTATTAGATGCCTGAACTCAAAAGTTCTAAGCCAGACTGGGATAGTCATGTGTCCTCCCTAAATCTGGCATTAGTAAGCCTCTGGGGAGCAGGAGACTACCAGATTGTCTAAGAAGAGAGAAATTGTGCCAAGGTCAGACATTGAACAAGTCAGAGCTCCTGGCAAAGCTCTAAGACCATGAGAAACTTTGAGAGAGGAGAGAGAGAGAGAGAAAGAGAGAGAGAGAGAGAGAGAGAGAGAGAGAGAGAGAGAGAGAGAGAGAGAGAGCCAGAGATGCAGAGACAGAGACTCAGAGAAAAAGAGACAGAGACATAGAGAGAAAAGACATAGAGAGAGCAGGGTGAATAAGGAAGGAAGGGAAAGGCAGGAAGGAAGGCAGGAAGGAAAGCAGGAAGGAAGGCAGGAGGGAAGGAAGGAAGGAAGGAAGGAAGGAAGGAAGGAAGGAAGGAAGGAAGGAAGGAAGGAAGGAAGGAAGGAAGGAAGGAAGGAAGGGATGAAGGAAGGAATGAGGGAAGGAAAGACAGTGGCAGTTTTCAACAAGAATAGTAGAGAACTCAGGAGAAACTAATGTATTAGAAGAAATTTATTATGAAAGATATGTGAAATGACTTACATAATACTGATGAATGATAGTTTTGTCTATCTAACAAAGTGAATACCACAAGACTGCAAACAATCATTGTGTTGAAAACTTTATGGTACAATTCAGTGGACCCATTATTTGGAGAAAAATGAAAATAGCAAGCATAAGATATCAATATAAGTTCAGCTCTAAGTTCATATATTGTCTCATTGTATGATCCTGTGCAAGTCATATACTTTCTGTCTACCTCAGTTTCTCATCTATGCAATAGGCATAATAATAACATCTGTCTGTCTTAGTTGACGTAAAGATAAAATGATAATGTTTGTAAAGTGTTTTGCCATTATGAAGCTCTACACACTAATTATCATCATCCCATCATGATCAATTTTGGTGATCAATAGATCTGACCTTACTTTATGATGAAAACAATGTGGAAAATATGATTTGAATAAAATTTCCAAATTTATAATGAATGTTTATGATTTTTAAAAGGCAAATGTAATTGTTATTCCATTAATGGATTAATCTGTTAATTATGAGTACTTGAGTGGATGAAAATTAGCTTTTCCACAAATACACATTTAACTTTGAAGAGGCAGCTGATCTACGAAGAAGGCATTATATGGGATTTACTAAGACAGTGTCAACTACTGATTAAATAAGATGTTGATTTTCTGTTAATACAGTTCCATTATATTTTTTAGTCTTCAATTCATACCTGAAATTGATGGACATTTCATTATTGTTTGCCCATGAAATGATGCAACAAGCAGATTAAGTAAAAAATATAAAATTATATTTAAACATTATTTAAGGAAAACTATATTGAATATAGTCTAATCTAACCGTGAGAATGCATGACTCTAAATATTAACATTCTACATCCACCGACATCATTTCTCTCTTGTATCAATTGCAGGAGTCTCTCTGGTTGTCTCTTTTGAATCTCCTCAATTCAGCACATCTTCCAAACTAATATTCTTTTTTAAATGATATTTTATCATATTTTTCCAATTACATTTTATGAAAATTTTTCAACATTCATCCACATGCATATTTATAAGTTACACAATTTTTTTCACCCACCTATCCCACTCTCCTCAGGGGGAAACAGTCTAGTAACCATTGTACATGTACATTTATGTTTAACCTGTTTACATAATAGTCATTTTCTGAATGAGGAAATTAGGGAAAAGGCAAAACAAAGAAAACCATGAGATAGGAAGGGAAAGTAAAAGAGAAATTTTTAAAAAGTGAACAGTGTTCTTTCAGATTCTGTAATTTGTTTTTGTTGGTGTTTTCTTCATCTAGATATAGATGTAGTTGTCCATAAGAGATCTCCCAGGGTTGTCCTAGCTAGAGAGGAGCTGCATCCATCAAGGTTGATCAACTCACAATGTTGTTAATGTGTACATTGTTCTCCTTCGCACAGAATCGGTTCCTATAACTTGTTTGATACTTCTTTAGAGTCTGACCATGCATGGTTTCTTACAGACAAATAGTATTTAACATTCACACACTATAACTTGCTTAGCCATTCCACAATTGATGAACATCCCCTCAATTTCCAATTCTTTGCCACTACAAAAAGATCTGCTATGAATATTTTTGAACATGTGGGACTTTTCCCATTTTTATGATTTCTTCTAGACATAGGCCAACTATTGATATTGCTGGGGCAAAAAGTATGATCAGATTTAATGCTCTTTTGGCATAGTTCCATATTATTCTCCAGAATGATTGGATCCATTCACAACTCCACCAACAGTGCAGTAATGTCTCTATCATCCCTTTTTGTCATCTTAGTCAGTCTAATAGATTTGAGGTAATATGTCATAGTTGTTTAATTTATATTTCTTTAATTAGTAATGATTTGGATCATTTTTTCATATGATTTTATATATATATATATATATATATATATATATATATATATAACTTTGATTTCTTTGTTTAAAAACTGCCTTTGACCATTTATCAATTTAGTACAAGTCAATAGACTTGCAACCTTATAAATCTGATTCAATTCTCTATATACTTTAGAAGGGCATCTAGGTGGCACAGTGGGTAGAACACTGTCCTTGGATTCAGGATGATAAGAGTGCAAATTCAGACTCAGACATTTGCCACTTACTAGCTGTGTGACCTTGGGTAAGTCATTTGACCCTGTTGGCCTCACATCTACAGCCATCTCCAGTCATCCTGATTCACATATGACCACTGGACCTAGATAACTCTGGAGGAGAAAGTGAGGTTGGTGACTTAGCCCAGCACCCCTTCACTCAAATCCAACTCAGGTGCTTGTCATGGCATCACCTCCCTGATGCCATTATCTTCTTAGAAAATGAAGGACAAACATTATATTTTAGAAATGAGATCTTTATCAAAACCCTTAGTTGTGAAAATTGTTTCCAAGCTTTATGTTTTCCTTCTAATCTCGGCAATTGCTTTTATTAGTGCAAAAGCTTTTTTTAATTTAATGTAATCATGTCATGCATTTTGTAATTTATAATGTATTTTGTTTAGTCATAATTTTCCTTTCCACAAATCTGACAGATAAGAGTATTCCTGATATGTTAATTGGTCTGTGGTATTGCCCTTTATGTCTAAATCCTTATTTTGATAAAGGGTGTGAGATGTGGGTCTAGGCCTAGTTTTTACCACACTATTTTCTAGTTTCCCAAATAGTTTTTGTCAAATAGTGAATTCTTTTCCCAGAAGCTAATGTTTTTGGTTTTGTCAAATAGTATATTACTATAACCATTTACCATTGTTTCTTTTGTACCTATCCTAATTCAGTGGTTTATTACTCTTTTCTTAACCAGTATTAGGTGGTTTTGATGACTGCTGCTTTATGATAGTTTTATATTTGGAAAAGTCAGGTCATGTTCCTTTACATTTTTTTTATCATTTCCCTTGATATCCAAACGAATATTCTTTAAACAAATCTGCAGAATCACTTCTTGCATAAATATCTCCAGTTGCTCCCTTTTGCCTCCAATAAAAATTACAAATATTCTGGATATGAAAACCTGTCCCTATCTGGGTCCCTTCTTTTTTTAAACACCTATATAATACATTGCTTCATTCACACTAAATTGTCCTATGAATTTAGCATTTTATCTCTTACTGCCATATCTTTGTGCAAGTTCTGCTTTCTCTCCTCCTTCTCTTAGAAAACTTTACTTCCTTCAGGGTTTAGCTAAGATGTCATTTCATATATTCACCTTCCAATCTTTCACCTAGTGCTTGAATTTTGTTTTTTTCAGAATATTTCAGACTTACTTAATTGATTTCATAGCAGGAGGAGAAGAGAAGAGAAGAATAATTTATAAAGTGTCTCCAGTATGTCAGTCACCAAAAGTTTTATACAAGTATCAACTCATTTGATCCTCACATTGCCCTCAAGAGATAGGGGGCCATTAATTTCCCATTTATCATTTAGGTAAACTGACATAAATATAAATTAGATGACTTGCCTAGAGAGACAGAACCAGTAAGAATCTGTGGTCAGGTTTAAATGAAAGTTTTCCTAATTCCACAACCCATTCTCTATCAAAATGCACCATAGATTAACTACCGCTTGGAGATAAAAGAGACTTTAGAGATGAACTGGATAGAGGCAGCAGGGTATAATAGAAAGAATATTTATTTCAATCCAAAATGTACATGGTAAGTCTGGTTCAGCTATGTATTGTCTCTATGATCCAGTTTCAGTCACTTGCTAGCTGTGTGACCCGTGACTTCTAGTTCCAAGCATCTTCCTTAGAGTGATCATCAGTTCTTTATCATCCATAAAGGGCAATAGAAATGCTAATTATTCTAATAATATATTATGGACATAATGAATATTTTGATTGAATTGAAGCCTGAAGACAGCAACAGTCTTATTTAACTTTTTTCCTCCTCTCAGGAGTCCCTGAGTTTAAATCCCTCTTAAATGTATTAGCTGTATGATCTTGGACAAGTCACTTACCCTGATTGCCTCATATTCAGGGCCATCTCTAGTTGTTCTGATTTCTATCTGGTCGCTGGATTCAGATGGTTCCAAAGGAAAAAAACTGAGGTTTAGCACAGTGCCCCCTCATTCAAATCCAAGTCCTCTCCCTGATGTCATAAGTCTTTTTTGAGAATAAAGGTCAGACATCACCTTGTATGGTTGACTCTCTCTCTCTCTCTCTCTCTCTCTCTCTCTCTCTCTCTCTCTCTCTCTCTCTCTCTCTCTCTCTCTCTCCCCCATATGCATCACAGCCTCTTTGTGTAAAGTCCAGATTGTCCAGATTATATACTATAAATCTTTTGCTCCTTCTGTCATCTTCCCTGGCCATGATACACTGGGAGACTAAAGGTTAATTCTGCCTATTTTCAAAAAGACGGTATAAATCAAACAGTGATGTGCACAATATGTCACATCATAGTGTTAGTTAACATTATGTCCAAGACACATTACATAAAATATTTGTCAGCAAAGAGCTCGTCGATCCCGGCAGTATTCTTTACACTTGAAAGAGCAGATGTTCATTTTGTTTGATGAGCTGCAGTGTCATTGGCAGCATTAAAATGAAAATAACCTTGGAAAAGGAAGCTAAAGGCTATGAGAAAGGACAGACATTGCACCAAATTTAGGCTCCCATGTTTCTCACTTTGCTGAAAATACTATAAGAATCCTTATGAACACTTCTAATAAAAAACATGCTGCAGAGCTTGATTTGTCACGCTTCATGCTGAATTAAGATTAATTTATTTCTCCTTTTCCTTCAAAACATCTTTTATAAAAAGTATCATTAGCAAAAAGGACAATTCCCTAAGTTCTTTATTCAAAAGATTGAAATAAACAAGAATGTTCCCTGGGGATGCATGCCACAGACAACGGGGGATACTGTCATATTATATTGACTTTTGTCAATACTTGAGTTACTATAATTATTCACCATGCTAAATGAGACAGAAGGTACATAATTTAAGGAACTAAGGAGGAACAGTCTCACAGGTAGGAGGAGAACCAGGAGAGAGCTCTATCATGGGAGTTACAAGAGAAGATTATAACCAGCGGAAAAAATAGTCATTAATATTGAATAATAGAGAAAAAATAATAATGGTCTATGAGTCAAAATCCCAAAAGAGGTGACAAGGTTTGATGGAAAATCCAAGACAAAGGATTAGACAATTTCTAATTGTTCCCCAGAGAGCAAAATAGGAGCAAATGATGAAACTTAAAGAGAAATAGATTCAGATTTGTGAGAAAAATTCTACCAATTAATGCTATTCCAAAGTGAAGGTTTTCTTTAGATGATGGGTTCTCTTTCAAAAGAGTTCTAATTACTACATATTAGGGATTCTGTAGGAGTTATTAAAACTATTAGTTGGCTAACAAGTGAAATAGGTCACTCCTGAGGTTTCCACTAACTATAAGGTTCTATGATGATTAAGCCACACTTAAACTAGAAGAAGAGAAGGGAGTAGAGGGAAGGGAAGAGAAGGGAAGAGAAGGAAAGGAAAGGAAAGGGGAAAGGAAAAGAGGAAGGGAAGTGGGAAGGGAAGGGAAGGAAAGGGAAAGAAGTACATCAATGCTTCTAAAATTAACCTACTCAGATCTGAAATGAATGCTTATAGCTACTTCTATTTACTTATTTTTTTAGTTTATTTTATTTTTGCAAGTCAGTGGAGTTAAGTGACTTGCCCAAGAACACACAGCTATGGAAATAATAAGTGTCTGAGGTCAAATTTGAACTCAGGTCATCCTGACTCCTGTGCTGGTGCTCTATCCACTGTACCACCTAGCTGCCCTATACCTACTTCTAAAAGAAAGCAAGGCTTTCCTAGGCATCTGAGAATTTCTGGTTGAATACCCTGGGTTTTTTTTTTTTAGTTTATTTGTTTTCTTTTTTAGTTTGTTTGTTTTTTTTTTTGTTTGCAAGGCAATAGGGTTAAGTGGCTTGCCCAAGGCCACATGACTAGGTAATTATTAAATGTCTGAGGTCAAATTTGAACTCAGTACTCCTGACTCCAGGGCCAGTTATCTACTGCACCACCTAGCTGCCCCTCTTGTTTTGTTTTTTGAAAAAAAAAAAAAACCAAGTACTGCTAAGTACTTCATCACCTACTAGAAAAGAATTTACTTTTTGTTTTTTATTCACCAGGATAAGACTCTCCTCCAGAATGATGATACCAAATGTACCAAATGCTTAAATTACATAGTTATTAACCAATGCAGACCAGAACTATAGGCAAACAGGAAATGAACTAATAAGTCATCTAAGATGTCCTTGTCTTAATAAGCATGCCATGGTTCTGCCATGACATTAAATTTTGTATGACTCTTATGTCTAATTTGTGACAGTTTAATATAAAACAAATAAATGATTAATTTGGAGTCAGAGAACCTGGGTCAACATTTCAGATGTCACTTACTGACTCTCTGAACCTCAATTTCTTCAATTATAAAATAAAGAAATTTATTATCTGACCTCTGTTCCATCATTCAACTCTGTCTATCACCTATCAATAATCTAAGAAGAAGGAAAATGATATCACTATAAGTTTTTCATTCAGTGATGATGACTATATACTTATCGATCTGACTTTCCTTTTCAAAAACTCCAGTTCATGTAAATTGGTTTACTCACTATTGTCCAAATTGAACAGTCCATTTTCTATCACTGGATTGTCTCCATCCTCACATTGCTCTTTCATGATGATAAGATGAATTGTTCATCTGATGAATTCTAAGGTCTATTATTAAGAGTTTAGCTTTATTCAGTCTGGTTTTATTCTAAAAATCTACAAATCTTATGATAACTACAGTGTATATTGACCTGAACTGTTTTAAAATTATAAATGTAATAAAATTGATATGACACAGGATATTTTCCCAAGGAACTTTGGGAGATCATAATCTGTTCTTTTAGAGGTTAGATGTTTTAAAAATGAAGAAGAGAATGCCCCCTTCCATTGTTTTTAGCTTATTCAATAATACTATTTTAAAGCAAATCTTCATTATTCCAAAAAAGATACAGTTCTGTTTCATTATGTAAGATTTCTGGGTAGAGTAGCTTTACTTCATCTAATGTTCTTTTCTAGGACTCTTTTTATTTTCACCCAAAAATAATGATTTATTGGACCTTATTTTAAAAATCATTCTAAAGCAGAATCATGTAGACAAAAATAGAATAAAAATTGTTTTGTAAATATAAATCAAATGAAGAAAATATTTATAATTAAAAGTCATAGGTAGATTTTCAGCATGGGAGGATGGGAAGAAATATAAACATTCATAAGCAATATGTACATCAATCATTAAACAATGCAAACCTTTGAAATATATAAATATGGGATAGAAAGAATATAGAATCTGGACATAAATGTATACATTCACATCATACATGCATACATTATGTATGATATGTATGTATACATTTATCTCCAGATTCTATATTCTTTTTATCCCATATTTGATAAATATATGATATACATATTATATTATTATATCATAATATACATATCATGTAATAGAGATATACATATTATATAGTATATATCATATAATTATCTACATGTACATATATCATATATACATATACCTACCATATTATATATACATATCATATCTCTGTAATTAATAATAGTATCTATTTTAGATGTTTATATTAAGATAATAAATTACAATAATATATTTACTGGTAAATTATGAAAAATGAAACTTCCAGAACACTAATGCTGCAGTACTATTTTACATTAATTTCAGTAATTGCATGTTCCATATAAATTTAGAGGCTTAAAAATGTGAAGAATAAAATTTTCCTATAAAATTGAAGAATACTGCATTTTGGGGTTAATTATATATGCTGTTTGTCTATCTCTTTCCTGGTTTTTGTACCTTGTTTTACCTTTTGACTTATTTTCTTCTACTTTTCCAATCCTCATTGATTTAGTATAGAAAGTGGGTGCAAAGATTAGGGACCATTTTGTATTTGTCTATGTTTGTGAGTTGCCATGGATCAAAACTTCATCAACATATGGCAAAGGCTGTTAATGATGCATTTCTTCTAACTCTAAGGTGCTCTGCAGAACTGAGATATTCCTATTGCTAGACCTTTAATTAATATTTTTTGTTATAGTAGATACTGAAATTACTTATACCCCATTGGCATAGACTTCTATATTGCAGGCTTCCAACAACACTACAATGAGGGATTAGTGTGGTGGATGAGCAGATATGTGTAAGCTCTAAACTGTAGTGTTTGGAACGAATAACCAAAGAGCACAGATTCTGCAATCAGAGGACATGGGTTCAAATATTACCCCTATCACTTACTAGGCAAGTTGGTTGATTTTCTTATGCTTCACTCTCCTTTTTTGGTAAAACAAGGAGATTGGACAATGATCTAGATACAAGACTCTAGGAATTAACATGTTCATATGCATATGTATAAATGTAAATCATATACATGCCCAACCATATACATGTCCATACATACATGTCCATATTTATCTATTTATGATTATGCTTTTAGATTGAGATGGATGTTCAACTATATATAACTTCCAAAATGAAGTCAATTTAGTAAGAGGAAAACTAATTTCCTAAAGCAGGGACTTACATTCCTTGAAATGAAAGCTTAAGTGATGGTCTTATTTATCTTTTGGTCTCATAAGAAATAGAAGTCTTGTAATTTCCTAATATAAAGAAACATTAAAGGTCACTATTCTGTTAGACATGCATGTAGTCTTTTCTTATATTTTGCAACAGTTCCACTCCATTGCTATCTACTTTGATTTACTGTTCCAATCTTAACATATTACACTAAAATCCTCAGAGCATGAACAAATATTTAACCAAAGGCACAATTATAAGGTTCCAGATAATAAGTAAGCATCTTTCCTTGCTACAGAAATGGCTTCCAAAAGTGAATCATAATTGTAAATTTGTTTAGATTTCAGAGATTGAATCTAATCAAAGTCTGATTTGGAGGAAATTATTTTCTGCACTCAAAGTAGCAGCCCTAATCTCACCCACCATTCAGACCAGTTATACATCAATTTCCTAAAATTAGGGTTTGTTTATTGTGCATTGATTTGCTTAGTACAATTGACATGAAATTAATTTGATTAAATAAATCTACAACACACAAGATATCATCTCTGCCCTCTGGCTGGCTGCCCATTTGCCTACATTGTGTTTCTTCTATTGAATGTAGGGAGAAAAGGTGAATAAACCATCAATATGCATTGTTCATGGAATGGGCTACAAAAACAGAGCTAGAAAGCCAGAGTCAATAGTCATAAGAAAGGAGAAAGACCAGCTGGAAGTGTTGTTTCTTCCATTTTAGACAGGGAGAACTGAATAAGTATTTAGAGTATACTCTGTTCCAGCATTTTATAAATATTATCTCATTTGGGCTTCACAACAATTCTCTGAGTTGGTATTATTGACATATCTATCTTACATTGTAGGAAATTGAGGTAAAGGGATGTTAAGTGATAGAGTCAACCAACTACTAAATGGTTAAGGCTAGATTTAAATTCTTATCTTGCTGACACCACAAGCTATAACTGGTAAATAGGGATGTAGGGCTTTCCAGAGTGAGACTTCTTAACTTTATTCTTATTTTATTTATTTTTTTTTGGTATTATGGCTCACTCTGACAGTCTGACAAAATTTAGGGACCCCTTCTCAGAATCATACATTCAAATGCATAAAATAAAATTCAGACCATAACAAAAGAAACCAATTATTTTGGAATACATTGATCAAAATATTGGTTAAAAAATATTCTTGGATCCCAAGTAAAGAATCCTTGATCTAGTTCACATAGAAAGCAAAGGGGTTTTGATCAAATCAGAATTTTTCTTGCATATTGAAAAGCATGTTTTTATTCACACACTGCTTTGTGGTATTCTATAATATAGTTTGGTGCCATTGGTAGAAAAGAATGGAAATTCAAAATATAAGAAGCTTATCAAGCTTTTTAATCCCAATTTAAGTTTCTCTGATTAATCAACCTCCTCAAAGAGTTTGTAATAATTTGATCAAATGTAAATATAAAATGTAAAAGATCATGATTATCTACTAGAGACTCATGGCTTTTATTATGTCAGTAGTTGAGAGAAAGAATATTTCTCTGTTCGTAAGTTAACTATGTTTTACAACTGTGAGAACACTGGAGAATATTTATATCAGTTTAAATAAAATATAGCTGGACAATGACAAGCTATCTTTGAAATTCAGCATATATTCATTGGTGCTAAGGACTTAAGTCTGTGTTTTTGTCTGTTTCTCTGTCTCTGTATGGCTTTCAGGAAACCTTAATTGACAGAAATAGTGGAACAGGTCCTAAACCCATTTATTACAAACCTCCTTAGATAAATAGTTTGGGCTCTTGAACAGAGGAGGGAAATTACATGTCAAATATAGATTGACATCCTAGAAGTTCATTAAAGCTTGTCTTCCTTTTTTAGTTCAATTTATCAGAAAAATTTAGAAGTGTATCTAGACACTAAACACTGATAAAAAGGGATCCTTGTGACCTGACCAATTCAAATCCTAGTTCTACTTCTAACAGTCTATATAATCTGAAACAAATTGTGTAATCTCTAGGGTCTTCCCTTTCATCACCTGTAATTGGGAAGAGATGATTCCTAAGGTAACGTTTTTAAGGGACAATTTTGACTGTCTTTAAATAGCCCATACCTAGCTAAGTGCAATGTACACAAATGACACTTAACAAAAGCTTGTGGAACATACATATATAGATTTGAACTTTCCCACTCCTTTAATGCTTCTGAAGATCTACAAATTCTCCATATAATCAATGTGTCGAATGATCTTTTGGAACATGGATAGACCAGGGTCAAGTAAAAGTGAGTGCAAGATCATTAAATGGGAAAATTCTCCTAGGGCAGAGTAGAAAGATTCTAGGATTTGGAATCAGGACCATGGGAACAAACTATGACTCTACCATTTACAGCCTGAGGCTTCTTGGGCAGGTTGCTTCATTTCTGATTATCCTTGTGTTCACATGTCTGAAAAGAAGAGGCTGGAATTGATTGCCTCAAAGGATCCCATACAGTTAGAGATGTATGATCCTAGGACCTTGGAAATGTTTTTTTCTCCTCTTTTGAAGAAGAGATCAACAGAGAAAGTACAATGATAAAAAAAAATCATTGTTTATCCTATGAATGGCTCAGTCATGTATTCCTATTGGAACAGATTAATAGAAAGGTTCTCAGGTTCTTTATTCATTCCCAGTTCTGAAGATGTTACTCTACCACTTTGAAAAATAAACTCAATCTATTTGAAGGTTAAAAATGATCTTCTAAAGCATTTTAACCTATTAGCTTTAGTCATCCAAACAATCTAAACCTCCAGGAGTTTGTCATCAATAGGTCATAAGCAAGACCGTTGTGCTTACTGTGAAAACTGAAAATTAACAGACTGCTTGCCAAAAGGGCCAAGCTGCCTCTAGGGACTAAGAGCATGAAGGTTAATGGAGAAGGACCCAAGTTGTCTTTCTGTGTGGGTAGCCTAGAGTTACATGTTACTGAACCAAAAAAAAAAAAAGAGAGAGAAAAAAAATGTCACCTAAATTATGAAAATTATAAATGAGTTTGGGACTCGTTTGGGGTATAAAATTAATTATGCAAAATCAAAGCCATCTACCGTGGGAAGCTCAATTAGCTGCTCATCGCTTTGGAACATGCTTATGACATTTTCAGTCCAAATCTTCATTATGAGTTTTCATTCATCACTTAAAGCTGTCATATAACTGGTTGATCCAGACTTGAAAGCAAGTATTGTACAATAAAATATGGTTTCAGGAATGTATTTCATGGGAAGACTGTACCTTGTTGCACAGAAAACTCAGTTATTTTTTTACCTAAAACTAAAAGTATTAGTCTACCAGCAGAATAATATGGGGAGTAAAATTTCATTTTCTCAAGGTTTCCTCTTATATATTGATCACACAAGGACAATGATTTGAAGGAATAGACCAGGAAGCTTTGAGGAAGTCTTAGAAAAGTACATTTCTTGCATTGTTTTATAAAATTAAAGAATCGTAGTTAATGTTTCTTACATTGACAGGATGTGGGACCTCTAAGATCCAAAATTATGGGCAAATTTCCATGCTGTATACTCTAGGGAAGGACTATTCCTATACCAGGACTAATCACAGGTCTATACTAAAGTATAAATTTGTGAATATATGTGATAAAGTAAAATGAATTTTTATATAAGTCCCATGAAAAATGTTCATTATTATCTAACTATGTCTTTGTATACATACATAGATGTATGAGCATGATTATGTACATGGGAATATTTATCAATAAATCCGATTTTTACTGATTTATAACATAATCTGTAGATATGCAATGCATGAAGAACATCAATAGAGATAAAAATACAATGTACATGTAATAATGTGCACAGTAAGAAATTTTATACATAATGTGTGACATATCACATGCTGTATATACACATTTACATGCATATGCGTATGTGCATATGTAGATTTTACAGAAAGGCAGTTAGGTGGTGTGGTTGATAAAACATTGAGTCTGGAGTTAGGAAGACCTGAGTTCAAATCTGAACTCAAATACTTACTATATATGTGACTTTGGACAACCCACTTATCTTCTATCTGCCTCTGTTTCCTCATCTATAAAACTTGGATAATACTAGCACCTATTTCCCAAGGTTTCTGTGAGGATCAAATGAAATAATAAACTACATTAGGAACCAATAAACTACCAAGGAACCAATCACAGTATCTAATACATAGTAAGGTCTATATAAATTATATTAATGATAATGATGATGATGATGATGATGATGGTGGTGGTGGTGGTGGTGGTGGTGGTGCATTGAGGTGGAACAATGGATGGGACTCTGGACCTAGAGTCTGGAAGACATGTGTTCAAATCCGACCTCAGACACTTACTAGCTATGTGACCCTGGGCAAATCACTTACCCCTGTTTGCCTCAGTTTCCCCATTTGTAAAATGATCTAGAGAAGGAAATGAGAAACCACTTCAATATTTTTGACAGGAAAACCTCAATGGGTTGACAAAAAAAATTGGAAAATAACCAAAATAACTGCACAATAAAACAATTGTTATTTTATTGATATTATTATTATTATTAGTTACATATTTGTGTAGAAAGATATGTATACACACACACACTATATATATATATATATATATATGTCTTTATATCTTTATATCTATTTATGGGTAGTTAGGTGACAAAGTGAATGACTTCAAAGTGAAAGATTCATCTTCCTGAGCTCAATTCTGGCCTCAGACTCTTACTCTCATTACACTCACCAAGTCATTTAACCCTCTTTGCCACAGTTCCTCACCTGTACAATGAGTCAGAAAAGAAAATGGCAAACCACTGTAGTAGCTCTACCGATACAACCCTAAATGGCATCACAAAGAGTCAGACACAATTTACAACAACTGAAGAACAAAAATCCAATATATCTTCATGTTAAATATAAATAAAGGTCAAGATATATAAATATTCTTATTTTTACAGTTTTTCAGAACATTTATCTTTCATTGAATTCCCCATCATCTACCACAGATTCTTGTATATAAAGGGTCAGTAATAAATGTGCATCAAGATATACTGAATTTAAATGTTTACATTTATACTCTCCATTAATTTGATAGTTCTAAAGATCTAAAATTTCATTAGTTTTCTCAATTGTTCAACTATTACAACTCTGCTGCTGAATTATCTGCAAGACCTTGGACAAGTCCCTAAACTTCTCCAAGCATGGATTTCTTTATCTGTACATTTAGAGATGAGAATGGATCGCTAATGTCTCAGATACTCAGCATGATATCAGTATGATGTATTGTAGATAACTCCTGCCCTATCCTACCCTCACATACTAAATATACTTTCCCCTAGTCCCATACCTTAAAAGACTGCTTATGATGTGCAGAAGGTTAGTGATATTTTGGGATTGGTGTCTCTATATGTAAGTAGGCTATTTCTTAGGTAACATCCAAACAAGCAAATATTAATTTGTGAACAATCCCAAACTGGAAACATTTTGAGAGATTGTACTTCAATGTCAAAATAGATGGATGTTAGGCTTGTTTCTGTAATCAGGTGCAAACATATTGCATTAGTAATGGTCAATAATTTTAGTAAAAATTAAAATTACCATATAGACTCAATTATTCAACAGAATACATAATCCAACCATATAGATTTCTTGGGCAGATCTGAAATATGATAACATGAATTGTCTTATTTCAGGTTGACATTAAGTGTAATTTATAATTTTCCCACTAGATACAGGTTATTTTTTGCTTGTTATTTTTCAAATTTAACATTGAAGTTCGAATATAGCACTATTTTTCTATTTCTTCCCAATTCTCTTCTTTTTTCTATTGATCCTTTTAATCATCATTGATATTTCCTTCTTTATTCTTTTATTTTCACTATCCTTTGCTCCCCACGTTTCTCTAACTCTACCCCTATATTTGTAAAAAGTTACAAGTGGAACATATGGAACATGCACATGTAGCATACATAAACACACATTCCAAAATCATGCTGTCACTGAATATGACATGTCGCATTCTGCACCTCATTCATTTCCCTTTGCCAATAGATGGGAAGCATATCTCAGCTTCACCTTCTTCAGTAATAATTAGGATTCATGTTAATGTAGTTATCTTTCTTAACTGTTTTCCTTAGAAAACAAGTCTTCCAAATTTCACCAAATCTGGCCCATTTGTCACTTTTATGGGTGATTATATCTCATTATATTATTATATCTCATTCATTTCTACAAAAAAAAATTGTATTCTGCTGAATATTTTTGTAAAATAAGTGCTTTCCTTGTTTTGTTTTACTTCTTTGCAACATAGGTTTAGTAGCTGTATCCCTGGATTGAAGGGGTTGAATAGTTAATGAATTTGAGGACATGGGCCCAAATTGTTTTCTAAAATTGTACAACTTCACAGCTCTACCTAAAGTTCATTCTTGTGCCTCTCTTAGGTCCTCCAACCAACTGTCATTTGGCTTTTTTGAAATTTTGGCCTACCAAAAAGGTAAGAAGAAGCAGAATTATCTAAACTTATATTTCTTTTTTTTTAGTGATGAAAACTAAATTTTATGTTGCTTATAGATTGCCTTTTGTCTTTTGAAAAAAGCCTTTTTGTATCCTTTGACTTTGATATATTGGAGATACATTTATATTAGTTTGAATATCAAAGAAATATATCATCATACACCCCCCAAATCTCTTTCTCTTCTGTTAATTGCTCTCATTCTTGGAAAAAATAATTAAAATTTTTTATCTTAAGAATTGTTTACATTGCCTCCTAGAATCTTCCTTATCTCTCATTATGCAAGGAACTTATTTTCCAATTCATAGCTGTAAAATTTGTAATAAATCCCTTTTATCTCTGAAACAATCTTTAATATCTAGGTTATGTATCAATTTGAAGTATATAGCACTGGATATTGTAAAGTTTTGGTCTAAAACTATTATCTGTTAGATTGCTTTCCAGAAATGTTTATTATTTTTCCAAAAAGTTTCGTCAAATAATGACTTTTTTACTCCAGCAATTGAAACATCTTGGTTTATCAAATGCTACATGGCACAATACTCAATTGCTTCTGAGTCTTATGGTCCTAATCTGTTCTCTATTTTTTAAAATAAGTAATAGGTTTTTTGGATTGCTGATTTCTAGCAGAATTTGAAACCAGAACCTCTTAACTCTTTGCCAACATTTTCTCCATTTATTTCTTGTGATTCTTAAGCATCTCCTTCCATTATCTATTATCATACATTAATGTTTATTAATTCATTGTTATACCAATGAATCTATGATTAAGTTTGGTAGTTATAATTTTAACATGGTGGTAATATGAGAAAATGAATTAATATTTATCTAGTTGTTTAGTTATTTATATTTATAAAGCATATTTCATAGTTGTATTCATAAAATTCTTCTTCATATCTTAGTAGAAGGACTTTGAAATGATGTTGGAGTAAGAGAAATACAACTTTTTCCCATAAAATTGAAATAAATGAGATATCAGTGACATATCCCTTTTACACTACTCTTAATGAACTACTTCACTTACTCCATTTATGTTTGATATTTATTTTCCTATGTATCTTTTTTTTCCTGATTTCTCTTTTGCTATCTTTTTTTTTTGCTACCTTTTAATGAATAGGTTTATTCATTATTCATTACAGCCAATCAAACCTTGGATATGTAACTTCAGGAAATCTTTTCCCATTAAAACATAGTGATCAGGAATGACCCTAACAATTATTTCCTCTAGATTAGCAATAATAAATATTTATCTTATTCTAACTCAGTATTATCCCTCCCTAAAGAAAGAAAAGTAGCCAGTTTTTAGCCTTAACCTTTGTTTCATTGCCTGGCAAGAATCAGTCTCCCTTGGAGAATGAGATTGAGAGGATACTCTAGAGATGTCTGTTCTTTAATCACCGTGAGATACACCAAGACAAAATCATTAAAGCATTCATAATCTACATCAGCACAAAACATAAAGAGCACATAATTCTCAATTATTTTACAATTGAATCAAGTTCTCTAAATAAAAGAACATATCAGCTGCAAAAAAAAAATCATTTGTTTCTCTTTTTCTATGTTTTAGCTGACTTTCTTACCTTATTTGATTAACTAAAGTTTCTGGAACTATATTAAATAACCATGCTAATACTGGGCATCCTTTTTTTCTGTTTGTTTGTTTTCAAGGCAATGGGATTAAGTGATTTGCCCAAGGTCAGACAACTAGGTAATTATAAGGTGTCTGATGCTAGATTTGAACCCAGGTCCTCCTGACTCCAAGACTGGTGGTGCTCTATCCACTGTACCACCTAGATGACCCTGGACATCCTTTTTAAATCTTTGATCTTACTGTAGAGTCATCTAGCATTTTTTTCATTATAAATAATGGTAATTCAGCTTTGAATTTCTTTTTCTACTAAATAGTATTTTACTTTTTTCTAATTACATGTAAAAATAGTTTTCAACATTCACTTTTGCAAGATTTTGAGTTCCAATTTTTTTCCTTTACCTCCATCCTATCATCTCTTCCCCAAGACAACAAACAGTCTGATAAAGGTTATACATATCTTTCCATATTAGTCATGTTGTAAAAGAATAAAAGGCAAAAACCACACAACAAAGTGAAAATAGTATGCTTATGTGGTTCAATCTGTATCCAGAATCCATAGTATCTGGAATTCATTTCTCTGGAAATGATCTTTTGGAATTACTTGAATTTTTGGATTACTGGATTGCTGAGAAGAACCAAATCTATCAAGTTGACCAATATACAACGTTGCTGTTACTGTCTACAACCTTCTCCTGGCTCTGCTTCTTTTACTCAGTATCAGTTCATGTAAGTTTTTCCAGGTTTTTTCCCTAAATCCACTTGCTCAATATTTCTTATAGCAAAATGATATTTCATTACATTTATATAAAACGTGTTCAGTAATTTCCCAATTGTTGGGCATCCTCTCAATTTCCAATTCTTTGCAACTACAAAAAGAGGTATTTTAATCTTTTTTCATTTGTGGGTGTTTTTTTCTTTTGTTATGAATTTTGGGGGTACATATATAAGTATGATATTGCTATAGTAAAGAGTATTAATAGCTTTATAGTTCTTTGGGCATAGTTCAAAATTGCTCTCCAGAATATTCTGGTAAATTCTTAACTTCACCAACAATGCATTAGCATTCTAATTTTCTAATATTCTCTTTAATATTTATCATTTTCCTTTTCTGTCATATCAACCAATCTGGTAGAGAAGTAATGCCTCGGAGTTGTTTTAATTTACATTTCTGTAAGCAGTAGTGATTTAGAACAGTTTTTCAAATGTCTATGGATATTTTTAAGTTTTTTTCTGAAAACTGCTTGTTCATATCCTTTGATCATTTATTAAATTGGAAAAAAATGTAGTCTTATAAATTGCACTCAGTTCTTTATATATTTGAGAAATGAAACCTTTATCAGAAATACTATCTGTAAAAATTATTCCCAGATTTTTTTCTGGAACCCGAATTCTTTAAGTTTATCAAGCAATAGATTATTATAATCATTTACTACTGTGATTACTGATTCACTTCCCTATTTCTTAGCCAATATCAAATAGTTTTGATGACTGATGCTTTATATTTTATTTTTAGATTTGGCATAGCTAAACAGGCCCTTTTCATTTTTCATTAATTCTCTTAATATTCCTGACCTTTTCTTCTTTCATATGCATTTTATTATTAGTTTTGATAGTTATATAAAAGGTTTTTGGTAATTTGATTGGTATAACATTGAATAAATATTTGAATTTAGGCAGAATTGTCATTTGTATCTTATTACCTTATGATCAGTTGATAGTTTTCTAATTTTTTTAGATCTTTTATTTTCATGCAAAGTGTTTTGTAATTGTTTTCACATAATTGCTGGGCTTGTTTTGGCAGGTAGGATAGTCTGTTCACATTTCTTGAATACTTTAAGGATTATAAAGTTCCTTCTTTATATCGTTCCTGTTTGACAGAAAACCTAGTTGTAATTATTCCTTTTTTTTTACAAATGAAGATATAGATTCAAAGTTCCATTGTATGTCATTGGAAAATAAATAAAATAATTATTTAATTTTTTTTAAATGTACAATGGAGCTAAAGAAAGCTGATGGCTTTGTGAGAAATCAAGAAAAAAATAAAACAAAACCAAAAGAATGAAAAATTAGAAGAAAATGTGAAATATCTCATTGGAAAATGTCGACCTGGAAAAGAGAGATAATTTAAAAATTATTGGACTACCTGAAAGTCATGACCAAACAAAGAGCCTAGACTTCATTTTTCAAGAAATCTTCCAGGAAAACTTCCTGTCCTAGAAGCAGAAGATAAAATAGAACTTGAAAGAATCCACTAATCACCTAGCTCCTGAATGAGATTCCAAAATGAAAGCTGACAGGAATATTGTAGTCAGGGAGAAAATACTATAAACAACCAGAAAGAAACAAGTCAAATATCATGGAGCTACAGTTAGGATAACACAAGACTAAGCAGCATCTACATTAAGGGCTCATAGGGCTTGGAAAACGATATTCTTGGAGGCAAAAGAGCTTGGATTACAAATGAGAATCACTACCCAGCTAAATTGAATATATTCTTTCAGGGGGAAAACATGGACATTCAGTGAAATAGGGGACTTTCAGTCTTTCCTGATGAAATGACCAGAATTGAATGGAAAGTTTGAATTTCAAGTACAGAACTCAGGTGAAGCGTAGAGAGGGTGAACAGGAAGGACCAATTATGAGGGATTTTATGATGCTGAACTGTGTGTATTCCTGCAGGAGAAGAAGATACTGATAACTCATATGAACATCCTTATTTATAAGGATAGGGTAAGGATATATTTATAACTTAGAAGGAGCATATATAGACAAGATACAGGAGGGAGTTGAATATGAATATATGAAAAAGATTAAGTTAATGAGGGAGAAAAGAATGTACTGGGAGAAAGGGAAAACCAAGTCAAATGGGGTAATTTGTTTCACATAAAAGAGGAAAGAAACAACTTTAGCAGTGGAGTGGAAGAGGAGGAAGATGAGAGCCTTACTCTTATTGGAAATAAAGCAGAGAAAGAATAATATATACAATCAATTGGGAGAGAAATCTATCTTTCCCAAGAGGAAAATAGGAGAGGAAAGGACTGGGAGAAAGAGGACAGGGAGAAGGGAGGGAGTTGTAAGTGATAGAAGAGAGGGAAGATTATAGGAGAACGTAATCAGATGCAAGATGGTTTTATGGAGGGACAGATTGAAAGGTATAAACAATAGAATGAATGGAAGTGGAGAGAATAGGATGGAGGAAAATACACTAGCAATAGTAGCTATGGGAAAAAATATTGAAACAATTTTTCTGATGAACTTAGGATAAAGAATGCTATCCATCCCAAAATCATAGATGATGATACCTAAATATATATTGAAGCATACTTTATTTTGGTTTTCTTACTTTATTTTTCTTAAGGTTTCTCTTTCTCTGTGGGTGTGTGGGGGGTTAAGTTTACCTTTATGACATGACTATTGTAGTAATGCTTTTTCTTGGCTACAAATTTTTTAACTTACACCAAGTTGTTTTCTCAATGGGAGGACTGGGGAAGGGAGGAAGAGAGTTTGGAACTCAAGGTTTTGGAAGTAAATGTTGAAATTTGCTTTTGCATTTAGCTGAGGGAAAAATGTAAAACTTAAACAAACAAAAAAATGAATAGATCTCCCTTTCCCTTATAATATTCATGGATTGTGCACTTCAGAGAGCATATTAGTATTCAGCGGATTCCCTGAGGGATCTTTGACATTGGAAGACACTGATCCTTCTAAAAATATTCTAGCGATATTAATAAAATGATTAATTACTAGAAAAAAAGATTGTAAACTATAGAGAGGAGTCACAAAATAACATTGTATTCAAGATAGCCCTGTTAACCAAGCCTAGGAAACAGGAGTTGCAGGAATTAGGCTAAAATTGGTGAGACACATGATCTTCCCTCTCCACCCCCCCCAACTTAATAGTTATAGTGAAGAGAGTACTTTGTAAATACTAAAAAATAATCTTACTGAAATGAGTATCACTTTATTATCAACAAAAATATTTATACATGTTGGATCTAAAAAAGCGGAGTTTAAATAGTGTTTTGCTTTAAACTGAAAGTGTAGTCTTTACACACACTTACACAAACCATGCCACGAGGTATCCAAAACTTCTTTCAAAGCTCAGTGTAGGTGCTACTTCTTAGTTCCTTTTGTTAGTGCTCTGTCTCTGTCTCATTGAATGTTCATGCATGTGCATATCTGTTTACAATTAGTACCCCTTTTGGAATATAAAGTTATAGACTATAAGAATATAAGCAGGAACTATGATATTTTGCATTGTTCATAGTAGGTGGTTAAAATGTTTGCTTTATTTGAAAGTATTGACTGATGTTGAACATCTGAAATCTCAAAGTTATTTTTTCTTTTGCATAATTCAGATATGAATTAGAAATTATTTTGGTAACTTTGAAAAGAAGGAAGGAAAGATGAATCATGAAGGAAGGAAAGAAGGGAGAAAAGAAAGAAAGAATCAAGGAAAAAAGGAAGGGAAGAAAGAAGGTAGGAAGGAAAGAAGAAAGGGAGGAAGGGAGGGAAGGAAGAAGGATGGGAGGAGAAAGGAAGGGAGGGAGGAAAGTAGGAAGGAAGACAGGAGTGAAGGGAGGAAGAGAGGAAGATGGAAGGAAGGAAAGAAGAAGCAAGGAAGAGAAAGGAGAAAGAAGGAAGAAGGAAAAAAGAGAAGGAGAAAAGAAGGGAAGGGAGGAAAATTTATTAATTACCTATTATTTTCTAGGAACTGGGATAAGCATTTTACAAATATTATTTTATTCAGTGTATATGGTCCTACTACATGATCCATTTTACGTGGAAAGGAACATGCCATTGAGAAATAACTCTATAAAATACAGAGATATAAGATATGGAGAATAATGATAACTTCAAGCCTCTTACAAATTCAGATCGCTAATGTTGTATGAATATTCCTGGAAGTATACAATATTCTTGGCTCTTTATAGCTCAAAATGTATCATCTTAATTATGTAATTTGAAACACATAGGCATTGGCAAGAGATAAATGAAAATTGAATTTAAAAAAAAAAGTAGAAGACAAGGATCGTCCATAATGATTTTCTTTGGAAAAATTACAAAATGTTGCACAAGTTGTTTCTCTGTAATCCCTTTTGGATATGACTAGGTACATATATAAAATGCCAAAATGCCTAGGATAATGCATTGGCTAGCAAAAATAAGACACTGAAGTAAATGGTATTGAAAGAGGAATTGGTAATGAGCTGGAAAATTAAGAATTTACAGGGTATAAATCATGCCTTTTCTCAATGACCCTGAATTTATACACCTTTTGGAGAATAACAAAGATTAAAGAAAGATCGGGAAGGAATCTTTAAAATAGTGTTTGAGTTGGTCAGTGACACAGATCCAGCTGTTACCCAGAGATCAGTGGAGGTATGCCTAGGAAAGGCTTAAAGCACAGCAGGAAATATATTTATTAAAAGTAATAAAATGCAGGCAATTTAGCTCAATTTATATACCAAACTGAGGACAGAATTTGCATTTACATAGATATTATTATAAGATTATTGCAGCACTGAACTACAGGGACATCATAAGATTTTAGAAGCATTGTTTTAAGGAAGATACTTGAGAGATCATCTAGTTGAAGTGATTTCAACCTTTTTTTTGTGCATGTTGTAGACTTATTTGTTAGTTTGGTGAAGTTGAAGGACTCCTCAGCATAATATTTTTAAAACATATAAAAATACATTAAGATTATTAAAAAGCATATCAAAATAAAGATTTTTTTTCAGTCCAAATTCATTGACTCCCTGAAATCTATCTTCACACCCCTTAGAAGCCTATTGATCTCAAGTTTAAATCTAATTATCCAATTTAAATCTATTTATCTTCTTCCCTCTGATTTTGAAAACTGAGAAAACAGAAGGAAGTCATGATTTATCAAAGTCCTCCATATATAAATAATTTCTTGTAACTTGAAATCCAGAAATCTTTTTGGATGCTGGAAATCCCTTGTCACTTATGATGCTGAGAGATAAGGATGCAATTTAGTGTTCTAGAATGTCAAGGGGGAAGTAGGAGGTAGACTTTACAAAAGGCAGGTTAGGCAAGAAATCACAGAAGGGAAAGTCTGAGAAAGATTGGAGCAAATCTAACTATTTCTTGATTTTCCTGTGGTTCAACCTTCTTTCCCTCTCCCTAATTCAATTTAAGAGGATTTAATAGGCTTACTCTTCCTTCTCAAAGCAATGCTAAAGGCAGTAGCCTTATTTTTAAAACTTCCCAATGTAATTTCAAGTTATCTAAATCAGTCTATTATTAATTCCCTTACTCACATCCAAATATAGTAGTTTTTTTAATGTTATAAAAAAATTTCATTATAATATGGATAAGTTGATTCCAGTTAGAGCATTGAGTATCAAAACTATTCAATTTTCTCTTTATAGTCCTACTGTTAATGGCATGGACATGGTCTTAATGTCTCCAACAGAGAGACAATGGAGCAGAAACTCTATAAGAGCTTTCCAAGCTGATAAGATTTCATATACAGGTCTGTTGAAAGAATAGATGTCTGCTGTTCATGGACCAATCTAGACAAATTTAAGGATATTTAGTACCAAAATGGACATACACTTTCAGACATGAACTCTAAACCATCAAAATAATATTGAAATTTACTCTATTAGACAATAAAAATATCTATAAGAAGCAAATTATAGACTCATTGAAGTTTATGGAACTCCAGAAGATCTAGAGCTACCAGTCCAATGGGGATTAATGTTGGCCAATTTCTGTATTGTGGCTCAGATTACCTTTCTAATTTAATGCACACCAATGTGCAACTTATCTGTGAAGCAACTACATATTTTTATATTGCTTGTGATCACGCTGTTATTTTCCCATTCAAATTTAAATGATATCTTATTTTTGTGTTAAAATTGATTAAAGGGCTGTCATCATCAACACCATCCTTACTGTTATTATTAGTAGTTGAAGAAGTTTCAATGACTACCATTTATATATATATATGTATATATATATGTGTGCACTGGTTTGAAGTTTATGAAACTTTTAATGTCATCTCATTTGATTTTCTGAACAACTTAATGATGCTATCATTTAACTCTGTTTTACTGATGAGAAATCTAAGACTGATATGTGACTTCCCTGTGATCACATTACTAGTGAGTACCTGAGGCAAGGGCCACACACAAGTGCCCATGAAATCAAGTTCAGCATTCTATTCATCGTTTCACTTAATTGTGTAATGGTTACCTGTGATTAGTTGCACCAATGTTATTTTAATGTCCATTATTTGGTGCTGTCCACAACTAATATAAGATTCACATCTGGGAAGGGGGAAAATGCTGTTATTGTTGTTGCTGCTGATGATAGTGATGATGATGATGATGATGATGATGATGATGATGATGATGATGATGATGTTTTTTCAGGGAAGATCACTTCTGTGTTCTCCTAAATTAGAGGAACTACTGGAGTGAAAGTTTTGCTGATGCAGAACCCAAACCAAATTTATACTGCTGAAATGGAAAGTTGTCTAGAATTCTGAGAAGTTAATGGTTTGCCCACTTCTAGAAAGTGCCAGAGGCAGAAATTTTTCTGAGTTTGGGATTTTATTCAGCACATTTACATGGAAAGTTTTGAGACTATAAAAATAATAGCATTTGGGGTTTTTTTTGGTACAGAGATCACATGTCAAGTATTTAACAAATCACCATATATTTAATCGTAGGAAAATGCATTTGCTCACTTTATCCTCAAAAAAGTTACCAAGGCAAGAGCAGTATGAGCACTCTAGGGTTATTTTGCACAAGCTTCAAATCCAGTAGATGATATGTCATTGGATTAAAGTCAAAATTATTCAAGGTCCAGAGGCAGAATTTAAATTGAAGTTGTTTGGATTTCAAGGCTAAATCTCACTCTATCACTTCACATGGGCCCTCATGTTCCTTATGTTGGTTTATTTCAGTCAGCACAATTTTTCATCTGGAAAAATGAGTGACCATCTCCTTGTTGGTGAAATCTATAATGACTGCTGTACCAGAATATACCAGAGACAGGGAATCTTGTGATACAGGTTTCACTGTGATGATACCTGGAATCTTCCATCTAATTAAAAAATGGTTATTTTGATGTATTTTTCATGTATGTGGAGACATTTTCCTTAATATAATATTAGCACCAGAATATAATTTCTTAAATTCAATCCATCATATATATATATATATATATATATATATATATATATATATATATATATATATATATATATATATATTCATCAAACAAAATTACCATGCCAGTCACTAGAGGATATAAAATGATGAGCAAGACAGTTTCTTCCATTAAGAGGTTTATAATCTAGTAATAATAAAAAGTGATATTAATAGTTTGTAATATCAAAATATATATGGCAGCCCTGTTTGTAGTGGCAAAGAATTGGAAACTGAAGAAATATCCATTGATTAGTTAATGGTTGAGCACATTTTTAATTTTTTCTTTATTTTTTTCTTGGATGTATGTTTTTTCTTTTGCAACATAGTTAATATGAAAATATATTGTGCATGATTTCACATGTGTACTTGATCTCATATTCATTGCCTTCTCAAGAGGTTGAGGAAGGTCAGAAAAGAAATAATTTGAGACTAATTTTTTTAAATGTTAAAAATTAATTGTATTTTCAAAAATAATGAAATAAAATATATTAATAAAATAGTTTCTAATATCATCCATTTATATTTTACCAAATATTTTCTATAAAATCATGTCATAGTATAGGAAACAGGGAACACTATAGGTCCTTAAATATTGAGAATTCTCATCAAGATATAATGATTTTAAAAAAATATGAAGTATAATGGGAAAGTGAGAGGGCCAGGGTTGGGAATTCTCCTAGTTCTGCTCACTTCACTTTGCAAAAAGCAGCTATTACATCCAGTTGGGAGGATCACAGAAGCATCAAAGAATTTATCCGTAGATATAATCTGGTTTAGTCCCTTATTGTACAGATGAGGGAAATGAGGCCCAGGGAGATTGATTGACTTCCCCATGGGTAGAGAAGCCTAGATCTGCATGGAGTAATCTGACCATCAATTCAGTGTTCTTTTCTTTAAATCCTATTGTGAAAAATGTGATATTTGAATTTTGCCTGAAATATCAATAGGAAAAAAAATTAAGACGAGGAGAGTGGGAAAACATTTCAGGCAAAAGAAAAAAGATGAACAAATATATAGGGCCAGGAAAGTGCAGCCAAATGCTTGACCATAAAGTAGAACATATTTTCCCATCACTTAGGAAATGATACCACACCACACATGGTAGAGGGAAGGTTAGGGACCCATTGTAGAAAGCCTTAAGAGTCCAGGGGTGGCTAGGTGACGCAGTAGATAAAGCACTGGCTCCGGAGTCAGGAGTACCTGGGTTCAAATCCTGTCTCAGACACTTAATAATTACCTACCTGTGTGGCCTTGGGCAAGCCATTTAACCCCATTTGCCTTGCAAAAACCTAAAAAAAGAGTCTGGCTGAGGCATTTGGATTTTATTTTGTAGATTGATCTTTAATATCTCATTTCCCCCATTTCTCAATTGAAAAAAAACTGACAACATATTATCTTTACTTTCTCCTTAATTAAATTATAGAAGTTTTGCCATCTTATTTTAAAAAAAAACAGCGATGAAGGAAGTAAAATTAGGGTAAAGTAAATAAGTAGGCATAGCATGGTACAATTGGCCTTGCAGGAATCAAAAAAGAGAAAAACTCAATACTAAGATTTTACCAAAGTTACCCTGTAACATATGAGCCAAGGCTCCTACTGAGGTGGTGGATTAGTAGAAAAAACACAAAATCTGGACTCAGAGGAGCCTAAGATATACATTCCAACTCTTATAATTATTTAGCTATGTAGAGTGAGATAAATGACTTCATTTCTCTGAGCCTCAGTTTTCTGGCCTGTAAAATATAATCATATTTGTAATCAAGATATGTTTAAAATATAACATTATACAGAAAAAACATCTTTGAAAACCCTAAGAACTCAGATTTATGCAATGATTGCCCATAATTACAGAGGCCAAAGATAAGGCAAGAAACTCATCACCCTAATAGAAAGGGGATATACTCAGTATACAAATGGAGACATGCATTTTTCAACATGGATAAGTCAAGTCAAATTAAGACTTTTTTTTTTTAATGAAGTGTGTAATAGGTGCCAGATACATTTCTAAGAAATAAGAAATTAAAGTAAGGCAATTAGAGTCTCTGCTCTCACAGAGCTCAAAAATCTAATAATGTGGGAATTTGTCTTTCTTGACTGATTGCAATTTTTTTGGTCTATTTTTCTTTTAGATTGAGAGAGCATTTCAGAAGGAAAAATAAATTCTTTTTAATAGGAAAGTTAAATACAATGAAAAAAAGATAATTTTAACTGTTATTCTTCATATGAATGACATGACCCTCTATAACAAATACTTTGTAGAAAAGAAAAACAAAATACTAGCTATGAGGTCATGATGAATGTACTTTACTCAATTATTTCTTAGGGAATTTGGTGCCATTAGCAATTCTGTATTTTTACCTACTAGTATTAACCATGAAATTATATTTTTTTAAAAAATATATTTTTAATACACAAAGTAATTGACAGTGTTGACAATTTTTTGTCAAGGAAGTTTCTTCTTTGAGAAATCAAATCTATTTATATAGTTTTAAAGCTTTTTTTAAAGAAACAAATCCTAGAATATAATTGATGTAAAAGTAAATGTTACATAATGTTTTGCCATGATAATACATTTTATTTGAAGTCTCCAGTGTTTTTTAGCAACAGGACATAATAGAGGATATATAGTGTAGCATATTTAATCTGTACAGTTTCTATCAACCCTGAGATTAATCATTGAAAAGCAACACAATATTTAAACACCTCCACTTTTAGTTAATATATTTTTTTCCAGACTGCTAACTGGCAGTTAATTTAAAGATAATATAATTCTTTGACAATCAAAATAGAATTGTTATTGTTCAACCATTTTTCAGACATGTCCAAATCTTCACAACCCCATTTGGGGTTTTCTTGGCAGAGATAGTGCAGTGCTTTATCGTTTTCTTCTATTTCTCATTTTATAGATGACAAAATTGGGGCAAATACATTCACAGAATTAGTAAGGGTCTATGGTCAGATCAGAATTCAGGAAGATGAACCTTCCCAACTCTTGGGCCAATGTTCTACCCACCAAATCACCAAACTGCCCCTGCAAAACCCCACTTCAAAAAACAAAACAAAACAAAAAAAGAACTGGGACAATGTTAATGATTTAAAAAGGGGGGCTATATTTGTTGGATTTTGCTTTTTGTAGAGAGAGCAAAAATAATGAGAATGGATAGTGACATAGTTTAGAAGTCTATAACTGGGTCATTAAGATTTTTATATGAGAATAAGTGACTTATGCAGCATTCAATCTGATGGCTACAATTTAAGCAATTAAAAAATGGACACTCAAAAATGGAAAGGACATGAAGTTAGTAATAAAAGAACTGGATTTTGATCCAAACGCAGCTATTCACTACCTGTGTGGCTTTGGCAAAACCCTTAAGCTCTCTATCCTTTAGTTTCTGGATGCAAACTGAAGTTCTTTGTCAAGATGGTTGATAAGATCCCTTCCAGTTCTCAATCTTATTGTCAGATTATGCTTTGAAAATAAGTTGGTGGATTCTTTAACCTCAATGTCATGTAAAAGAGCACTAGACTTGGACCCAGAGGACTAGTAAAAGTTCTTTCAGTTATAGAAACCTATGACCCCAGAATCAATAAAAGGATCTGATTTCAAATTTAATTTAAAGTTATTTGATATCTGTCTTTGAGCCTCAGTTGCCTCTCATGTAAATGAAGAACTTAGACACTTAATGACATCTATAGTATCTGCCAGTTTTGAATGTTTGAATAATTTGAATAATAAAACGTCGAAACTGGAATTATTTAAGGAAGGGCATAATGAATGGTTGAATATAGCATGCTGCATTCCACTAAATGAGTATGTTCACCATAAAAGGATATTAGGTCAAACTCCAGACAGAGTTCTCTGTGGTAAATTGTCTAAATTACATACCGTGCTCATTCCTTGCTCCCCAATAATCACAGAAACACATGTGGGTTTTCAGAGTTGGAAAATGCCTCATAACAGAGATGTGCTGTAGCCAGTTCAAGCTAGCTCATGAGAGGAGACTTCAAAATTCAAGGAATTGGCAACTATTACAAATTAGGACTCAATTGCTATATTGATTATCTAGATTTAAGAAACTGAAGGAATATATTCAAAATACAGATTAAAATGAATAGTTGTATTATAGTATATAACTATGCCCCCCGAAAAAACAATTAAACATTTATTGGCAATCGCTGCCTCCAAGGCTATGAATTCTGACCTCTACCGGAAAAATGATTATGTGAACAACATGCCTGACCAGTGGGCTTCCCAGTCTTAGCATAAAGACCAAAAGTAATGAAATGTATGGTAACCTTAGTACATAGTTCATTCCACTCTGGGAAAGTTAAAATTCTTAGAATGTTTTTCCTCCTTCCATCTCAAAATTTGTTTCTTTAAATTATGTACCCCAAAACAAAAGAGGTTTATTCTGTTTCCATGTGATAGCTCTTTTAAAACATAAAGAGAATTTCATATTTCCAACTCTGTTTTGTAATTATTTCTCCTAAAAATATACTAACTCTAAAGTGGTTTGGGGAAAAAAATAATAAACTCAAATTCAACAAATAATCTACAGTATTTAGTGTCTATTTTGTTTAGGGCACTGATACAACTTGTCTTATCTAAATTCACCTTAGTCCTGGCTCTCATGGAATTTATATTCTAATAAGAGGAGGAGATACAAGCATAGATAAGCAAATTCTCTAAGATCTGAGGTTATTATGAAGGATATTTTTCTAACACCTACAACAATGCCAGACATATAACAGGACTTTAACAACAGCTTCCAGGGGAAGAATTTCAAGGAAAGTTTTCATAGATGGACCAACAATCAAGTTAAGCATTAAAGGGGTAGTAGGATTTCATAAGTTGAAGAGAGGGAGAGAAGGATTGCAGAATTAGAGTACAGTATGAGGAAAAACAAGGAAGAAAAAAATAGGATGGAAAAAGACAAGAATAATTTAAATAATTAGGGCAACTAGATGATGTAATAGATGGGGCACCAGGACCAGAGTCAGGAAGATCTTAGGTCAAATCAGACCTCAGAAACCAGTTGTGTGACCCTGAGCAAGTCCCTCAACTCTCTGCTTCCATTTCCTCATGAAATGAACCTGAGCAAGTCACATTACCCGACCAGCCTCCATTTCCTCTTCATAAAATAAATGACCTGGAAAAAGAAATGGCAAACCACTCTAATGTCTTTCCACAAAAAAATCCACAAAAGGATCATGAAGAGTCAGACACAACTAAAAAATATTAAACAGTAACAAGCAATAAAGATGAGCACCATAAAACAATTCCCCAAAATATGTGGTGGTTTCAGATTATGTAGTGAAAGATATTTTTAACTACTTTGTAATTTTTCTGTCTAAAAAGCACTAATTTTAATCTGTATTTTCAATATTTTCCATCAGTTTCTTAAATCTCGATAATATCGGTGCTTAATGAATGTTCATTCATCTATTGATTAGGTTTGTGCAAAGCAGTAATTGCCTGGCAAGGAATAAGATGGATGTATTGGAAGGAGAGAAGATCAAAGTTGGAAGATCTTTATGAGCATATAGAGATAGTCTAGCATCAATTAAATTCACTTCAAAAAACCTTAATTAAGTGCCTATTAAGAGATAGCCACCTTACCAAATTCTAGGGATAAAAATAGCAAGATATTTCCTACCCTCAAGGAGCTTGCAATCTAATGGAGGAAGACAGCAGATTAAAAAAAAAAGTTGGAAAGATGAAGGAGCAACAGGAGGCAACTTGTTTCTTGGAGTTGTGACTAAACAGAACTGCAGAGGGAAAGTCCAGAGAGCTGGAAATCCAATTCCTACCTTTTATAAAAGAAAGCTTTGGGTAGAGGTTATGATCCTTTCTTCCAACCCTCCAATCAGAGGGAAGAGGAGGTAGATGATGAGATGCTAAAGTTCTAGCATTAGGAAATGGAAGAGGTGACATCATAGAGCTTGCCCAAGTATGATGATGACTAGCTTGGTGGAAAGATATAGTCTAAGAGTGAGGCGTTAGATTTGATGGCCCATGTAAACTAGTCCTCAAATAGAGGACTGATTTAGAGGAAGAGAATTGTAGGATGATCAGGACTTGTGGAGAGAGGGGGTCCTATAGGGGTAGTGACAACACCCAAAGGATCATTCAAAGTAGGGGGCAGGTAGGTGGTGCAGTGGATAAAGCACCAGCCCTGGTGTCCAGAGGACCTGAATTCAAATCTGGCCTCAGACAATAATAATTACCTAACTGTGTGATCTTGGGCAGGTCACTTAACCCCATTGCTTTGCAAACAAACAAACAAACAAACAAACAAAGTAGTGTCCAGAGACTAAATGATAGATCAGTGACCTTAGATAAAGAAACAGAAACAGAGCTAGGAAAAACAAAGGCAAGGATATGTTCATTGAATTTAGAAATGCCAAAAAAACCTCATCTAGGTTTGTGAATGGGATCTTTAATGGAATGAGGATCTTCTGTGCTTTCTACTGCCATAGATTTATAGCTGGGAGGGAAGTTAGAGGTTTCCTAGTCCAACACCATTTTACAGATGAAGAAATTGAGGTCAAGAGCTGTTAAGGGAATGAGCAGATATTCCAGCATAGGTCCTTTGACTACCTACCTAGTTTTCTTTCCATTGACCTACATTCCCACATCACCCTACTCAGAAGATTGTGCAGAGAAGTGTTCTTTGAAACCTTTGTTGTTGTTGTAGCTATGGTTGCTATTGTTTTTATTGCTGTTGTTGTGTCATGGACCCCTTGGACACTTTGGTAAAACTTTCAGACCCCTTCTCAGAATATTTGTTTTAATTCTTAATTAAAGAAATGGTAAATTTCAATTAAAGACTCATGAAAACAAAAATGTATTTTTTTTCCGCTTCATTTCATAGATGTCCAGAAATTGCTCCAAAGACCCGTTAGGGATCCTACAGACACACTGGAGATCTATGGACATCAAGCTAAGAATTCCTATTTTTAAAGACAATTCAAATCAAGTCTTCCCTTTAAGAGCAACATTCAGAAATTACAAATGCAGTGCTAAGTATCTACAAAACTAAGGGAAAACTGCTGAAGATTTATAAATTTCCATAACTAAATCACAAACCGAGCATGGTTAATGAGGAGTAGTTGAGCTGTCTATATACCTATAATCTATCTGATGTGAGTGGTAAATTTATTCTTGGGATTTCATGCTTGAATTTTTCATGTGGAAATTTCACCTTCCTAAACCCAAGAGATGCTTCAGTTGTTTTAGCTTTATCTTTCATAGAAAATACAGAACTCTGTTTTGTTTCCTACAATTGGGCACGTTACATTTTGCTTTTACTTGAAATGTTTTATAAAAGACCTGGAACTTTAGGTTAGGTTTTGATGTTCCTTTAAGGGGGGAGGAAGAGTAGACTAGTGGCAATATCATTGGATTTGGAATCAGAAAGATCAAATTTAAATCCCATTTCTTCTGCTTATAACTTAGTCAATATTTAGTAAATCTAATATCTTTAGACTTGAGTTTCCTCATTTGTTATATGAGAGGGCTAGAATTGAAGACCCCCTAAGGAGTCTTGCCTTTCATTTCCAACTCCAATGATTGTACTGAAATCCCCTACCTTTTGCTGAAATGAAGATAGAACTTTCTGGGTCAAGAAAAAATGTCACACTTATTCTCCTGAGGTTAAAAATAAATCTGGAATATGCTGACTGAATACTTTTGAGATGACCTACTTGAAGAAAATAAAAACAATTACATAAAGCAATCAAAATAAAATGTGAGTAGGCAATATTGTAGAATTCATGTTATGTACTTAAGTATATAATAAAGCTTCAGTTTATCAGAATAATTAGGGAATAGGAAGACCAGGTTATCCATTCACAAACTCAATACATCCAAAACTGAACTCATAATTTCTCTCCACTTCCTTATCAATATTGAAGACATCATGAATCTCCCATTAACCCAAGCTCACGCTTTCAGTTATATCATTAATTCCATCCTCATACCCACCCATTATATACAAGTTGTTTAGTTCCGTTCTTTTTAATTTTTAAATATTAATTTATATTTTTCATAAATTTTAACTCATATTTTTATTATACTCCTTTCTTCTGACACTGGCACTACTGGGGTAGAGGCCCTCAACATCTTATGTTTGAACTATTGCCTCCTGATTCCCAAGTCTCACTTCCCAAGTTCATGCTCTAGTAAGGCACTGAAGTACACAATTGACAGTGTTACTCCCATTGTCACTGACTAGATATCAGTGGCTCACTAGTACTTCTACAATCAAGTTTAAAAATCACAATTGCCTTTTAAAGTCCTCAGGACCTCACCTCTTGTGACCTTTCCAGTCTTCTTATATTTTATTTCCTTTTACTCATACTGTGATTCAGCCACACTGACTTTTTGTTCTTTCTTACACATGCTTGGTTGGTTGGTTGTCCTTCATACTGAAAGAGAACCAAAATCGCATCACTATATCAAGGCTGTTACTAGTACAACATGGACAGCTATGATAGATAAGAGCAATACAAGCTGGGAAGGCTTTATGATAACTTGGACAGAAATAGTTCATGTGAATATGTCTCTAAAATTTGTCTCTAAATTTTCACATCTCATATTTCTATTGAACTACTGCGATTCTGCACCACTTGCCTTCTTTGCTGGCATGTCATATGGAACAATCCTGTGCCAGTGTCTCCCATGTCTCACAGTCAATTCCAAAGTTCAGTGAGTCTTTGGCTATTCTTCTCATCTTCATCTGAAAGTTTGTTTTGTGTATTTATGTTCTCCATAAACTAGTCTTTTGGGCAAATATGTTTGACATTTGAACAAGTAGTCAGTCCATCACACAAGATATTCTGTCTCATGATTGTTTGCCTCTTCACAGGGTCTCCCATAACTATTCTAACCTTTGTGAACTTCTCTTCCTCCCAACAAGATCTTTATTTGATCAGCAACTCACCTGGGTCATCCTTCTAACTCCCCAGTCTTGAGTCCTAACTGGCTTCCAGTTTAGTCACCAAACCTAACACATGGGCCACCTCAATGACTTACCTCAAAATTGTCACATCCTCCATATTCCTACAGTTAGCACACTGATATCTCATGATCCACTACTTCCACCCCCTCTGATAGGAAAGCTAGAGCAACGTGGAGCACTAAACTATAAAAGTTTTCCTCTATAATAAGCAGCAACTTCCAGCTCAACTCAAATACAGATTTCCCAAGCTACAAGTACAACTCTCCCCCCCCTCCCATTTTGTATTTATTTTGAATATATTTATATTTACTTTAAGATGTGAAATAATCCCTGATGGAATTTAAGCTCTTTGAGGACAGGGACTCTCTTCTTTTTGCCTTTGTAAACATAATGTTTATCACTGGGTTTGGCAGTTAATAAATGCTTGTTAATTGACTAATTGATATTAAATTTGGGTTAAAAATACACACAATATTTTATAAGCTTCACAATTAGCTGATTTTGCTTTTTTTTTTTTTACTATTTTTATGTGACTATTAAATGGTGACTTTTTTTTAATGGCCAAAGTCATTTCGGAAAATACATGTGGCTCAGTCAATTACATTTGCCCATAAAAATATTTTGCTTTCCAATTAGTATTAGGCCAAAGACTGGGGCACTCTACTTTCACTAAGAACCACTCACAAAGTTAAATGCTTCAGAAGTCATACAAATGTAAATAAGAGCCATAAGCTTGGAAAATGTCATACCCTGAAGCCTCTTTGGTGAAAAACCACAGCTTTGCCTCCTACTCATCTACCCCCCTCACCTTCTCTGAATGTTAATAGAGTAATTACAAATGGAAATCTTTTCCAGCCTCTAGCTTGCTGAGAAAACAATTCTCCATCACTAAAACTTACTAAATAAGTTTCTGAGTTCAGCAGTCTAGCTTTTACTCCAGAGGCATGTGGAAAAGAAATGTTTAGTGTTGGAAAGAACTATAAAGATCATCTAAGATAGAAATTATTAATCTAAAATCCTTGAAGAATTTTATAACCTTTTTACAATTCTATTTTAATAAAATTGATTACCTTTGCAATTCTGTGTCCTTTATGCACTTAAAAATAATATTCAAAAAAAGAGTTTATAAGTTTGAACAGACTACCAAAGAGATCCTGAACCACAAAAGGCTAAGAACCTTTGATTGAATACAACCCCTTGATTTTGCAAAGAAATCAGTCTAGAGCAGATAGTGACAATATCAGCAATGATTGCTTACACTTCTAAAGATATTTATATATCATTATAGATAGGTAATTCTATATGTGCATGGTAAAATAAGTATATATATATTTATGTATTTATTTATGCAACCTGTATATATGCTTCTGTGTACACACATACATACTCCAGCCCCCACAAACACACACAAACACACACACTCTGAGGAAATCAAGTTAACAACAATTAGTTTAGTGGCTACCCTAGATAGAAGAGCTTCAGTTCAGTTCAGTCTTGGTATGAGGAGTCAAATCTCACAGGAGAGTGATAGTTGAGATACCTGAGGTAATGAACACAAAAAGTGTTTTATCGATGTTTAGTTATTGGGGGGGAGATCTAATAGGAGAATAATGTAAATGAATGTTAGTCACTTGACCCAGGTGAAGATTTATTTATTCATTCATTTATTTATTCGTTTGTTTGTTTGTTTGTTTATTTAAGGCCCGTGGAGACTTGGTGCATCTAGGTGGCCCTATGGATAGAGCAACTCTAGAGTCAGGAGGACATGAGTTCAAATTCAGCCTCTGATATTTGACTCTAGCTGTGTGACCCTGGGGAAGTCATTTAACCACAATCATCTTGGAAAAAAAATGGTGGAGACTTAGTGTAAGTCTCGGGGAAATTGCCAATGAAGAAAATATTAGAGGGGAGATGATTGATTGGGCAAGCTCCTAGAGAAGGAAGGAAGAAGAGTTAGAACCAAACAAGTATGGTATGTTTGGGGAAAGGCTACCTTGATGTCTGACTACAGGAAATGTGAAGATTGGGGATTGTTGCTGAAACTATAAATATATTCAGTCTTAGAAAAGTACATAGTGTTGGATGCACACTGAACATAGGAAAAAAATGTCAAAATTGTTTTCAATATCCAGGAAATTAGAAATTAAATTTCTTGTTTGAGAATCGCCTGGAAGATAACTTTCTCTGATAGCTATCAAATTGATTGATTCTCACTATTGGAAAATGGGAAGGAGGTACCCAATTTTCTGGACAATAAAAAAAAGTCTTCCTCAAGGTTTCAGTTCTATTTCCTTTTCCACCTTACTTTGGGGAGGTCCTGAAAACAATTCAGAGGTATGAGCAAGCCTACTTCTTCATGTGAAGATCCACCCTATTAATGATTATCTTGCAGCAGAGGTAGATGCTCAAAGAAATAGGAACTTGCTAAAGTTCAGTGTTCTGAGCTTGTGTAGATCTCCTGAGAGTACCTTAACAACACTGTTTCTGAGGCCCAGACAATGGTTTAAAATAAAGGACATTTTCAGAGTAGTCTAATTCTGGAAATTGCTTTCATTGACATTTCCTCGGCAAAGCTAATCTTATAGGTAATCTCAAGTGCAGGTATTTAGGAATCCAAACTATTAGTGAGAAAAGGAATATTTTTTCTAAGTAATATATCACTGGGTAAGACAACAATATCACAAATATATTCCTGGTCCTGGAAGCTAAGCATCAAATAATTAAATCATAACATGGGGGAGGAAAAAACCTGTTCCTTATTATGTTATTATTACTATAAATTATTTGGAGAGTATGCATCACCTGGGGAAGAAGCTTGCCCTTCCATCAGCTCCTAGTATACCTCTCTTTGAGGTTAAAAACAAATGAGAGATTGAATCAATCCATCTGGAAGACTTCAGGTTCCCAAAGTAATTGAAACCCACTGGAGAGGGAGGGAAATTGTGTTGGTTGTTTTGACAATCACATGAATAAAGTATATCTTCATTGTTCAGTGGTTCCAGGGAATCTTTTGCTTTTTAATGAAATTTCCTGTGGTAATGATTGCCTCTAATTCTCCCTGTTTGTTTATTTATTTAGACAATTAGGGTCACAAAGTGTCTAAGGTCACATTGAAACTCAGGTCCTTCTGACTCCAAGGCTGGTGCTCTATCCACTACACTACTACCTCTGTCTCTGAGTCCTTTGTCTCTCTATCCCTCTACCTCTCTTTCTCTCTTCCCTTCCTTCCATCCCTCCCTCACTATAAAGAAGCACTGGTATATTTAATGATGATGCATTTAATGGTACATATTTACATATATGTATATACATATGAGTGCATGCACAGACATAATTCAAAGCCTAAATTGAAGTATGGCAACATTACAGAAAATGCTAAGGCATTCTTTTGACCAGGTGTTGTGTGTGATATTTTAAAATTGAAATAAGGAGAAAAGATATGATGGATTGCATCTACCTGGAATGATAATGTACTTTCTAATTATATAAGAACAAAATTGCTTTCAAAGATACATCTATTTCACTTTGGGGATTTGATTCCAGTAACCTTACACAGCATTTTCCTTGGTCCTTGGAACTGATGGAGGAGAATTTCAATAAAAAGAATTTCATAAATAAATAAAATCCTAAGAAATTATTATTATGCATACATTTAGTAATAGCAATATTCTGTTTTAGAAATAGCTGTGTTTATAGATACATATCTATTATATCAGCAAAAATATTTTATATATATGCTCATATATACAAGTATATGAATATGCAGGTATGTGGGTGTTCTAATTGAAAAACTAAACTTTTTTCATGATATCCCATAATGAAGCTATAAGAATATCTCAATTCAGGAGGAGCAAACATTTAAGTTCATAGTTTGTATAGATCACTAACCTTGGAACTCAAGGAAGATATAAAATGTAAATGTCTGCTCCATGCCCTTTTGGAGTTATCAATATAAAGTGGATGAAATATAATTCAATACAACAAGGATTTATGATTTTTTTAGCATATATAACTCCATTCTACAGAACTACCAATAATGTATAGACTTAGAGACTCAGACATTAAGTCAAATAACTAACAAATGCCAAGAATGATATGTACAGGTCTTCCTAATTCTAATTCTTCTAATTCTTAAATTCTTAAAAGTCTTCCTAATTTCTAATGCTTCCTAATTATAACGCTATCCACTATGGGAAATTGTCTTTCTACATGTGGGTATATATGTTTAATGTCATTGCTATAGTGACATGGTTTTTCCTTGGAGGTTTGGTATTTAAGAAGTGGTTAATTAAGAAAGAAACACCATTCAAATGGATGGAGGGAGGAAGACTTGATAAAGGCTCAATCTTTTAGTCCAGCAAGACTTTCAAATTCATATATATATGCATATATATACATATAGGATACTAAAGGCTAATCAGAAATGGCTCCCCCATTCTCCTGATTCGTGCAATATAACATTTATCCCTCTATTCATCTAAACCAGTAATTTTATTGACAAGTATATGTAAAAAAACAAAGAAAAAAATATTATTTAAAACACTATTGTTCCATGATTTCAATAATCTCATACATTCTTTTATAGTAATTTTCAAAGTATTTTAAAATTTGCAGTTCCCTTTCTCATATATTATTACATTTGATTCCCTGGACCTACAGTAAATCTGATTTCAAAGTACTGAAAAGTGTAAAGTAATAAAGGGAATTATGTATTCCAATGCAAATACTGTCACTCTTCACTTGACCCTATAAAAAAGATCCTATATGGCTTCTTTTTCTTTTGAAGGGGATGATTCAAAGGGATAGAGATGAGTCTTTCTTGTACATTCTTTAACATTGACCATAAATCTTTTCCAAATAGATAGTTGTGTGTGTGACTAAAAACCTATAGAAATTCCTATGTACAACTTACTTATATTTCTCCACAATTAATTGCTAGTCAGATGTCAGACAGATGTGTAGAGTTTCTGGGTTTTTTGCATGTTTGTTTTTGACTAAGTGAAAAATACTATTCTCTGTCTCATCTCTTACCTAGTCTTAATCATGAAATGAGCATTGCCTCAGTCAAACTGAGACCTGTTAAATACCCTAATTTAAAAAGCTGGAGGTCTCCCACTACATCCAGGGACATTTTCAGTCCTTCTAAACCAAATATTGCCACTGGGCCTAGATGACTCTGGAGGAGAAAGTGAAATCTGGTGACTTTGCACAGCCCATCCTCACTTAAATTCAATTCACTTGCATTTCATGGCATCCACCTCCCAGACATCAGGGTTTTCCTGGAGAACAAAGGAAAGACAACAACAATCTTCTCAGAAAAGCACTAGGGGTTTATTGAAAAAAAAAATCTTAAGTGTCATTAAAAAGTTAGGTTATTTTTGTTAACATAAAAAAAATCACCTTTAACCCATCAGCAAAGTTAGAGGATTTTGTAAGATCTTAGATCTGCAACTGGAAGAGAACTCATAGGACATCTGCTCAATGGTTCATTTTATAGATAAGAAAACTGAAACTTGCCCAAGGTTATTTAAATAGTCAAAACTAGGGGTAAGAATTGAACTCAGTTCCTATGACTCAAGCACCAGTGTTCTTTCCACCATACAATTTTGCTTTGCAATCAAGCCTAGATCTAGAAACTCTGATTGATTAGGATATAATTGTCTACTTTAATTCATGATATTTTGGGGGGAAGGGGTATAAATAAATCTTGGAAGACATTGAAAACCATCTTTAGCTTTAGATGTGTGTAGCAATTATCAAATTACATGGCAGATGTGAGAGGAGGTGGGGGTGGGGGTATTTTCAAAATTATCCCAAAGATGTTGTATATTAATTGACATTTTGAAATACCTGATATCTCAGAATGGTAAATTCTCTTTTTCAGGCAATAAAGTAATAAAAAAAAGTGTTCTTAAAGGAATTATTTTAGCTGGCAGGAGGAGGAATATGCTGAGGGAAACTAAGCTTCTTCAATAAAACTTATTGTTAAGAAATCACTAGCAGGAGAAAACTATTGATATTTTAATAGGCTACTACTTGGCTAAAAGAGATTGTATGTCAATGAAAACCAACTCAACATGAAAGCAAAAAAGTGTAGCAATTAATTGTAGTAAATTAAAGATTTCTTCTACTTAGGAAAGTCATCTTCCTAAATGGAGGCTGCAGTAAGTTGTGAAGAGATTCCAGCATTTTGGCCAAGAAAACCTTAATTCTATGGGTGAAATTCTATACATCTCAAACCAAAAGAGTGAATTGAAATAGTTGCCACTGGTCACCAAGGACACAGACAAGTATCATCCCATCAGTTTGTTGATTCTAAGGTTCACAAGATGCAACAGTAAAAATGTGAAGCATCACTTTGAAAATATAACATGAAAAATATTTTTTAAAAATATAACATGGACTGGACACTTACATGATCCTTTTAATATCTAACTTCATTGAACTGATGCTATGAGATCATCAGAACCAGAAGAACATTGTACAACCTAACAGCAACATGGGAGTGATGATCAACTCTAATGGATTCATATATGCCAATATACCAACATACCAATACATATACCAATAGGGCAACAATCAGGCACAATTTTTGGATATCTGCAATGGAGAATACTATCTGTATCCAGAGAAAGAATTGTGGAGTTTGAACAAAGACCAAAGATTGTTACCTTTAATTTTTTAAAAAAAAAAGTTGTCTTATTATATAATTTTACTAAATCTCATACTATATGTTTCTTCCTTAAGGATATGATTTCTCTCTCATCACATTCAACTTAGATCTATGCATACTATGGGAATGATGTAGAGACTGACAAACTGCCTTCTGTGGGGGGGTGGGGAGGAAGCAAGATTGGGGAAAAATTATAAAACTCAAAATAAATAAAACATTTCTAAAATAAAAATATATATATATATATACATATATATATATATATCTAACATTGTGGCCATGATTTTGTCTGGCTTGAGGATAACATGTAATGGACCAAGCAACAACTAGAATGATGTCATTATGACTAATGAAAATATCATCCCTAAAATAAAGATATAAATATATGACAGCCTGGAAGAATGATGTAATTGCTGACCTTGGATTCAGGAAAAACATTTATTCAAATGTGGTCTTTGACATTTGTTAGCTGTCTGACCTTAAATAATTCACAATTTATGTGTGTCTTGCTTTTCTTATCTTTTAAATAGCACTGATACTGCCTGTAGTATCTACCACTGAGGTTTGTTGTGAGACTGAAGGTTTATAATATATGCAAAACATTTTGCAAATTTAAAGTACTATATAAATGTCAGCTATTATTATAAGAGAAATCTAAAACATTTCAGTCACTGGTTCAAACATTCTCAAGCTTGCCGAACCCTAAAGATGAAATGCTATTATTATTGATACTTCATGTGTTTTTAATGATGCATCCTAATTAAATATATTTTGCTAGATTCATAACACTCCACTTGTGTCCCTGCACTTTCAAGGAAAGCAGATTACTTGAAAATTCAGTTAACCTCTTTTAAATATATGTCACTGAATACTAACTACTCAAGTGCTGATGAATTGAGCAGAAATGAAGTACACTTTACATTTGGAATTGTTTGAGACTTCTTCCTTTCTGGTAGTTCAGTGATTTTTTTTTCTTTTTTTTTTTTGGTTTAGTATTTTTGAGTCTCTGAAATGTGTCAGCATGTCTAATTGTAAAAGATTACATTAATTTATAATGCAAATATCATTTTACATGTATAGCCCATAGCAGATTATTCATTTTTGAGGGAAGGGGGAGGGGAAGAGGGAGGGAGAAAAATTAAAAAACTTTAAAAAATGAATATTGAAAACTGCTTTTATATGTAGTTGGATAAATAAATATTTTAAAAAAACAGAAAAGTATAATGCAAATGAATGAATGTATGAAAACATATATAAGTGCTTACTCTGAACCAGTCAATAAGAATACAAATACATAAGTAATGACAGTCCCCACCCTCAGGAACTTATATAATAAAGAGGTAGAACCACATATTGAGGAATGATGGCCAGGAAGAGGCATATTGTTCTGAAAGAGACTGAGACAAGAAGCAGGAATATAGGCATGCATATTGCTACATCCAAGGGCAAAATAATTTGATCATGGTATTAGAACAGAAGTGAGGAGTGGAAATTGGTAAATTCTAAGGGGGTGGGTGTGGAGAAGATAACAGGAGAAAGGAGTAAAGTGAGGCATTTCTGGGGGCGGGGGCTGACCAGGTGAGGCAATCACCAGTCAGGACAGTGGAGGACCAAGTTGGAAGAAATGAATGGTAATGCTTTATTTTCTGGAAGACAAAGTTTCTATTTTATTTTATTTTTATTTTCTGTCTAGGCTATTGAAAATATGACTAGGGAGAGGGAAATAAATTGAAATAAATGGGTATTTCTGTTATTTAGGATCATGAAGTTAAGAGGACTGGAGTTTAAATCTGGTCTCATTCACCTTGGGCAAGTCTTTTAACCCTGATTGCCTCACATCCAGTGTTATCTCCAATTGTCCTGATTCATATCTGGCCACTGGAACCAACTAACTCTGGAGGAGAAAGTGAGGAAGATGACTTAGCACAGCCCTGTCACTCAACTCCAATCCACTTGTGAGTCTTAGCATCACCTCCCTGATGTCTTGACATTCTTTGAGAATGAAGGACATGAATGTTGAAAAACTTGCATAGCTTGTAATTAGGAAAAATAAAATAAAATATCAATTAAAAAAAGAAATGAAGAGCTTGATGATCTTAAAAAAAACATGGAAAGACTTGTCTGAAATAATGAAGAGCAAAATGAGTAGAACTAAGAGAACATTGTATATAGTAACCTCAATATTGTTTTTTTTTCCCCTTTGGCTTTTGCAAGAGACTTGCCCAAGTTCACACATCTAAGTAATTATTAAGTGTCTGAAATGGGATTTAGACTCCGGTTCTCCTAACTGTAGGGCTGGTGCTCTATTTACTGTGCCACCTTAGCTGCCCCTTCTCAATATTATTTTGTTTCTTTTTCTTTTTTTTAAATGTATTAAGACAATAGAGTTAAGTGACTTGCCCAAGCTCAGCTAGGCAATTGTTAAGTGTTTGAGGCTGGATTTGAACTGGTGTCTTCCTGACTCCAGGTGCTTTTATCACTGCACCACTTAGCTGCCCCTCTCAATATTGTTTTAAGAATGACTGAGTAAATAAATCATTTTGGTTATTATAAATACCCAAGTTAACTACAAAGGACATTAAAAGAGAGAGAATGAAGGGCAAACACTGCCAACATCCTCATAACCATATGCCACAGAAAACTACCTAGAATTTATCTGCAGAATCATAGGTGGTATATGTTTTGCTATAGTGGAAGGAGTCCTTTCATTGGGAGTTGTTCCTTATGGATGAAATTACAAATATTTTATGTAACTTGTATAGAATTTCCGAGCTGGACATTAGCTTGGAGGAAAAAACGATTATTTGCCTCTGATTATTTGCCTCTGAAACTAGTCCATTATCTTAATGATACTGGCCTCTCGAGGAAGACCTACAGTGAAGTGAGACAATGGAAAGATCACTAGACTTAGTGAAAGGACTTGGCTTCAATGTTCTATTTTACTAATTATCGTTTGTTTGTTTGTTTTTAGGATTTTGCAAGGCAAATGGGGTTAAGTGGTTTGCCCAAGGCCACACAGCCAGGTAATTATTAAGTGTCTGAGACTGGATTTGAACCCAGGTACTCCTGACTCCAGGGCTGGTGCTCTATCCACTGCCCCACCTAGCTGCCCCTTTTACTAGTTATTTTTAATGAATTTTTTCCTTTTCTTTCCTTCTTTACAAGGCAATGGGGTTCTGTGACTTGCCCAAGGTCACATAGCTATGTAATTATTAAGTGTGTGAGACTAGATTTGAATTCAGGTCCACCTACTCCAGGGCCAATACTCTATCCACTGTGCCACCTAGCTGCCACATATATATTTATGTATTTTATGAATTTCCTATTCTGAACCTCATCCATAATTTCATGAGGAGCCCCAGTCAGGCTTACTTCTCTACTAGTCCTCACACTCTCCAGACTTATTCAATTCCTCATCAGGAGCCTTGTTTACTAATAGGTATCTTTCTCTACCCACCCCCCACTTCCTTTCTTCCCTTTATGTGTTGTCTTTTCCAATTAGAACAGAAGATCCTAAAGGGAAAAGACTTGTTTTGTTTGCATATGTTTGTATCCCAAATATTTGGCCCATAATAAGTGATCAACAGATGATTTATCTAACTCATTATACCTAGTCTCCTCCAGGTCATGTATCCATCCTATCTTGCCATTGGTCCTATCACCTCCTCTGACCTCCACCTCTTCCTTTCAAAATAGTACTCAAATTGGGCAGCTAGGTGGGGCAGTGGATAGAGCACTGGCCCCTGCAGTCAGGAGGACCTGAGGTCAAATACAACCTCAGACATTTAATGATTACCTGGCTGTGTGACCTTGGCTAAGTCACTTAATCCCATCTTGCAAAGAAGGAATACTCAAGAAAGAAAATAATACTCAAACCAATAATGCCATTCCTTCTAGAAAAGTTACAAAAATAACTTTTTCTTCAATATCTAATCACCACCTCTAATATTCCCCAAAACAAAATTTCCTTCCTGATCATTACTCCCTATATATTTTTATTCCTATATTAGAATATAAGCTTCTTGAGCGCAGAGTGAATTCACTTTTATAGTTAAAAGCTGAACTCTTATCATAGCAGTTGACAAATTATATGTGCTCAATTATTTCATTCATTCATTCATTCGTCCATGTACTTATTTGTTTTTCTCCTTTTTTAGATAAAACTCAGGAAATGAAAATTGTCCAAATTCACATGGCTGGTAAGTGATAGATTCATACTCAAATTTACACAAGCTGTTTTCTAGGCTACAGATACTCATCCATAGAAGTTTACTATTGAAGACTCCCCCCAAAAAATTCCCACCAACTTTTGCTCTAATAATGAATGAAATGTAATACAAAATTTCTTGTCCCTGATCAATAAAATGCCTATTCTCAGTAAAGCGTCTGCAATTCATAAGATGGTCAATTAAATAAATGATATTAATGATTTTTGGAAGGCCAAGATCAAGGTATCCAGTGCATATATAACTGAGATTAATGACAGTTTCCTAAAAGTCTTGTGATATGGTGACTGCTTTTTGCATATGTACATGTATTTTTAGGAGTAGAGATTTTGGAAAATATACCCCAGAGAACAAAAAAGGTAATTGGTATTACAACAAATCAAAGGTATCCTAAGAAAAAGGCAACCTAAATTCAAGAAAGAGGTTTTATGTAAAATTTAGATAGTGAAAGCTGGACATTTATAGCCCTATTTAATAGCCCCAGAAAGATCACTCAATTGAATTTCCCAAGCAGGTTGTGAAAAACTGTTCTTTGCGCCTCAGAGTACTCTTACTAACAACGTATGAGACAACCCATTCTTAGTATGCTTTACACTGAAAAATTGGAAATAGTCTATTATACTTAATGGCTTATTCACCTCCATTAGATTTAACCATCAGGCTTAATTCATTTTTATAAGTAGAAGCTAAAATCTCTGCATGTTCAGGCATCACTTGGAGCCATTTATGTGCATTTCTAAATGAGTACTTTGAGCAACCATACTATTAAAGTTTGAGTCAAGCACCACAACAAGTTTGCAAATGGACCAGTTTAATCTTTATTACATCCAATAACCACTGTACCGTGAAAAAAACAAAAAAACATAGTCCAATGTGAAAAAAGGTTACTTCACCCCAGTTAACTAATCTCCTATTTGAGGGGACAAGTGACTAATTAAACTCCAATCAATCAATTAGGTATTGCAAAAGGGAAGATTCAGGGAGGCTCCTGGAAAATTTAGCTTTGTCAAGAAAGAAAAGTGAATTCAAAATCCTAGATAGATTCATAGTTTCATAGACTAGAAGTTTAAATTATAAGGGTCCTCAATCTGTACCTGAACAAAGAATAACTTTTACAACTTAGAAAAGAAATGACCATTGGATTTTAGCTTGATAGCTTAGAATAATGAGCATCCCTGACTCTCAAGAGATAGCCCAGTTCACTTTTGGATACTCATAAATGAGAAAATTTAAACTAACATCAAAACTAAATTTATAGTTTCCTGCTTTCCATTCTTGGCTTCTAATTCTGATATTAAACAGAATAAAGTTATTCTCTCTTGCATATCAGTCAATAAAGATTTATTAAGTATGTAATAAGGCATAAGGCAGAATGCTAAATACTGGGGATACAAAGAAAAGTAAATACCAGTTCTTGAAATTGGAGAGTTTATAATCTAGTGAACAACAAAAACAAAACTGGAAATATCAAGAAAGGACAAGCATTAGAATTAGAAATGAGATAAGGCTTACTTTAGAAAATGGAATTTTAACTGGTATGTGAAGACAAAGAAATCAGGATGTGGAGATGGAGAAGAAGAGTATTTCAAGGATGGGGACAGTCAGTGAAAATGCCCAGAATTCAGAGATGGAGTATTCAAGGAACATCAAGAAGTCCAGTGTCATCATACTGCAGGGTACACAGGAGTGAAGGGGATAAAGGATATAAGGTATAAAAAGCATGGAAAGGGTAACACCTGACATTTGAAGGAAATGCTTGAAGACAACCATATCAGCATCAAATCTCTTCTCCAAACTACACACCCCCATTTCCTTTAACCAATTTTTATATTGCCTGATCTTGAGTCCTTTTCACTAAGTCTCTGTCTTAATATTTCCCATACCTTTCTCTGCTGACAGGGAAATCATCTCTTCTCCAAGTATTCTATTTTATTTGAGGAGTCTGTAGAAGTACCTCCAGGTACAAATTTCAGGACCAGTTCCTTAAATCTTCATCCCTACGTGATGCAGAAAGGATTGGAGACTTGGCCATGGATCAGGAAGATTTGTACTGTAGTATTAGTTCTACAGATAACTGTCCTGTGTCATTGGGCAAGATACTAGCTTTCTCTCTCTCTCTCTCATTATAGAGTGTTAAATGACTTGCTCAAGTTCACACAGCTTAGTACTCATTAAGTGTCTGAGGTCACATCTGAACTCAGATTCTCCTGATTCCAGGGTCAGTGCTCTATTGACTGTGCCCCTAGCTGCCTCTATTAGCCCTTTCTCAACTTCCAACACTTCATCTTTAGAATGAAAATAATGATACCTCCCCATCTCCCTCACTGCATTGTATACTTTGCACCCCCTAAAGTCCATTAGTACATTAAGTTCCCTGAAAGGTGAGACCCTGTACTGCCTTTCTTTGTATCCCTTTTTCTTAGCAAATTGCTTGTGAAATATTTAAAGCTTAATCAATGCTCAGTGACCAGTTGTCTGACCCAAAGCATTACTGTAATCACTAAGCATTTATTAAGAACTTACTACATGAACAGTATTGTGCTAGTCCCAGGAAATACCACAAAGACATTAAATATTCTCAGCAATCAATAAACTAATGAGGTACAGCGCTGAGAATTTCTGTCAGGGGACTGAAGATGAACCCAAGTTCAGGAAGCTGATAGACTGAATTGATTATGGTACCCTAAAAAGAAAGAAAGAGCACTGTCCTGGATATGTTCATTTTGAGATGACTGACTCATCCACATTTAAATGTCCCTTGAACTCTAAAGTGTTTGGGGAAAGCAGCTCAGGAGAGAGACTAGGGCTGGATATATAGACTTGGGGATCATACTCACATTGATAATGATTGAATTTATGGAATCGGATAAAGTCATCAAGAAAAACAGCAAACAGCTTTGATGGCCTCCCAAATATAATGCAAATTCCTCTTTAGCGTTTTGTACCCTCCATATTTTCCTCTAATCCATATTTCAAGACTAATGGTATTTTAATCATTTTCCTACCATATTCCAAGTAAAACTAGCCTACTTATTTGTTCTTCTCTATCTCCTGATGCTCCTGTACCTCTCTATGTACTGTCTGCACTCCTATCTCCTAATCTTATCACAGAATCTCTAGTTTCCTTCCAGATTGTTAGTGATGCTGACAGTTCCTGGATTCTCCCAATGAATCACCAAACTCTTATTAGGAACCTACAGTTGCCTAGACACTCTACTTTTATTTGTAGGCCTATGCTTTCTTATGTGGGTACATTCCATTCTTGCCTAATAAAATGTAAAATCCCTTGGATCATGAATCACTTTTGTCTTTGTGGATTGGGCACTTCAATACCTGTAATTGTAAATAAGTGAAAAAAAAGTAAGTCAAAGTCATTGAAATTAATTCCTTAAATTAGTCAACAAAGCACTTAAAAATCATTTAGAACAGATGCTCCACAGCCCTAATTCATGTCCCTATGGAGATGGGAACTCACCTTAAGCTTTTCTAAATTGCAACACATTGGACTTTTGCATGGATCTCAAGCAGTACATAATGCAAATGAAGAAGCACAGTGAGGTGCTTATGAAAGAAAAAAAGAGGGGGCACTTCTTTATAAAAGAAGGAGTGGGGGAAAGGTGTTTAAATATCTGTTTCAGAAGACTATAAGAACCTGGTGTCCCCGATAGAAATCTTGAAGCTAAACATAGTATTGCCAACTTCCCAGGTTGTACTTGAAGCACTTCTCCAGCACCATGGTCAGCAGGCAGTCTTATCACTCTCCCTGGGAAAGATCCTGAGGCTCTGA